>NC_056731.1:1964177982-1964477982 GCF_019279795.1 Protopterus annectens
GAAAGGAACATACCAAAGGGAGAGTTGCACTCTGTTATTGGCACGATGAAGAAAGAGTACAGGGGTGTTACAACCTCTTTTTTCTGGAGGCAATGCCTTTATTTATGAAATGAGCAATATAAAATGCCCTTCTTACCACTGTGGAGACATAGTGATCAAAGTTAAGGTTGCTGTCAACCTGTGTACCCAGATCTCTCACCACTGACTAAGTGCTTAGGGTATTGCTATTGATGTGGTAGTTTGCAGAAACATTATCCTTGCTGAAGGGGATGATAATGCATTTTTTGCCTTAAGTTTAAGACCATGACTTTGGCACCAGTAATTAGTCTGTGTAAGACCTTCTTGCAGGATGTTGACATTGCTAGGGGTTTCCAATGATCACTCCCAGTTTTCAGTCATCAGCAAAATTTGTCAGCCACAGTCCTTTAGTTTTAGCCTGTACTTCAGAGAAGTAGATTCCAAACAGTAGGGTTCCAGAACCAATCCCTGTGGAACACCACTGGTTACAGGTCTGCTGGAGGAAGTGGAGTCCCCTATATTGACCGTAAGAGTTCTATCAGTGACCAGTTTGCAACCCACCTGACAATATATGGGTTGATACCCAGCTGGGTGAGTTTATCAATGATGCCTGAATGGGGGATTCTGTCAAAGGCCTTGGCTAAGTCTAGGTAGGCTTTATGCACAGATATGCCCTCATCTAGAGCTTTGGCGACTGTCTCAAAGAAGTCCACCAAGTTTAACAGGCATGCTCTCCCCTTGACAAAGCCAAAGTGGGTGGGGGTCAAGCATTTGGAGATTTCCTATATCTTTGTTAATAAGGTCCATGATGATTTGTTCCATGGCCTTGTGGATAAGGCTGGTCAGGCTAATGGGTCTATAGTTCCTGGGGTCTGTGGATGCACCCCCTTTGTGCAAAGGCATGACGGTAGCTGTTTTCCATTCCACTGGGATGAAGCCATTGCTTAGGCTATGACTGAAAAGCGTGGTCAGTGGTGATGCTAATTCCTGTTTTAACCCATGTAGAACACAGCCCAGGATGTTGTCTGGTCCCATAGAGGCTGTGTTTTTGGCCTTGGAGAGGGCATTTAAGACCTGTTTGTCAGTGATACTAGGTGGGGGGCACATATTAGGGATGCTTTGCTGTATATGTGGTGAGGACAGGGGAGTGAAGTTTTTACTGAACCTGTCAGCCAGTAGGTTTGTATTTCGATAGGTTCTATATATGTAGTAAGATTAACTACGAGTTCAGTCCAAATCTAGGCTTTACTTTTGAGGTTACAAATGTAACTAAAGAACGCCTTGTGGTTGTCCTTAGTTAGGGAAGGTAATCTGGATTCATAGTTAGCTTTGGAGGACTTCACTAGGAGTCTTATTTGCTTGTTTAAGTCGAGGAGGGAGTATTTCCAGTTTTGAGACCATTCCTTCCTACTCTTAGACAACAATTTTTTCGAGTATTGTATAGCCTATTAATGGCAGTTGTCCACCAGGCAGGTTTGTTTTTCCTTGAAGTACTTGCTTTGGTTCTATCAGGTATGGCAGTGTCAATACAATTGTACAGGTGCTTGTATAAAGCATTGGTGTATAACTCAGGATAGGTGTCTGTTCCATCAGTGGGAGGGCTATGAAGCTATTTATGCCATTGTGTAAGAAGTTGTAATTGGCCTTGGAGAAGTTTTTTAGTCTATTTGTTGCTGGGGGGGGGGGGTTCTTGTGTTATAGTTATTTCTAACAAGACTGATTTGTGGTCAGATCTCTCCAGGAATGGCCACACACTGGGGGTGGTGTAGCGGTCCCCCATGTTGGTGAGTACCAGGCTCAGGATGTCTGAGCCCCTTGTGGGTGTGTCAACCAGATGGTCCAGGCCACTGGAGTTAACGAAGTCCAGGAACCTTTTGGCAAGTGAGTTAGAATACATATAATTTACCCAGTCTATGGATGGATAATTAAATTCACCCAAAACCAGGGTGTTTTGTTGTATCTTGATTGACTCAAGTAAATCTGAGTAGACTGAGTGGATGTCCTGATTCATGGAGGGGGTCCTATAACTGGCAATGACATGAAGAGGGGTCTTACCTATAGTCAATTGCACCTGAAGTAATTCAAGGAAATTGTGCTGTTTAACCAATCTAGAGATGCATTTATCTTTAATCAGTATTGATACACCACATACTTTAGTTTTCACACCTTTAGTTTGTGATCTGAATGTGTGGAAGGAAATGTAACCTGGTATAGTTGGGGTGCTCTTCACAGCCTTAAACCAGATCTCAGTGACTATACAAATGTCAGCATCTTCCAGGGTAAGGACTACTTCCAATGAGTGCAGTTTCTGGTTTAGACTCCTAGCATTATGCAGCATAACCTTGAGGTTGTTTTCAGAGAGTATTTTTATATCAGGAATGTTGTTCTTTTTTTTTCAAACACTTTTATTTAATTATCACTTGTGACATAGGCAGATTTACATTCATATAAAAGTAATCAAGCGATATTACCATAACAAATATTATACTTCACATATATTGCTATATATCATATAACCTAAGCAATATTACATAATTTATTTAATTCCTGCCTTTTTTAAAACAAGAAACATGTTTATTAAACCATCACTTACTACATAGGCAATCATACATTTATATAAATGAAAACAAACCACACCAACACAGTCTTAGTCTCAAGCATTTTACATCACAAACCATACTGCCACTCTCCCAGTTGCAAACATTATACATCACTTATAATCAACCCAATCTTTCTCACTCAAGCATTACATAGCTCATTTAAGTCCTGCCACCTTTTAGACCTCATTCATCTCTTGTATGTATTGTTCTCAAAATTCCTATTTTTTCCTGTGTAGTTTGCTCCTACCCTTTTAAAATCTCAATTCCAGTTCTTTTGTCTCTGTTACTTTATTCACTACTTCCAGTATAGCTGGTTTGGATTTTGATTTCCATTTTCTAATAATGGCTTTTTTGGCAGCCACCATTACTAGACACAGCAAGGCCTTACCATATCTAGGTAATTCTCTTTCTGTAGCATAGCTCAGAAAAATCATATCCCTCATCAGACCAGTCTGCCCACCCAGCATCTCCAACAGTGCATCCCACAGAGAATCCCTAAAGTCTGCCAACTCACTGCACTCCAAGAAAATATGTTCCCAATTACTTCTTTCTTCCACTTCACACCTCCAACATTTACTGTCTGCCTGAGGAAAAATTCCCTGGAGTCTACTTGGGATATAAAAATATCTATGTAAACATTTCCAGGCAAAAATCCTAAATCTTCTAGATTTTGTTGCATATTTGGGAGACATACATATATCCTTCCATTGTTTCTTTCTGAATTGCTTAGCCAATCTCTCTTCCTAATCCTTTTTAACCTCCTCTGATTGATTCTTATAGTTATGCAATATTTTATATGTTCTATTAATTATTCCTGTTTTAATGGCAGCTTCTGTTCTAGAGTCTATTAAAAACTCTATCAGTGCTGATCTTTCATTTAGAACCCCTTACTTCTTTCTCTTTGCCTATACTCTGATATCAATCCCTGATAGGGATGGCAATCTCTAACCTGCAGGCCAAATAAATTCTTGGCATCTTCCCATTCTATCATATTTCCTTCTCTAGTTATTTGCTCCAAATACCTTGGTTCCTTTGCCAGTTTTCTCCAATAAATTCTGGCCCCATCTTGCCTATTGTCTGCATCCCTAATTGCAGTCATCCCTATCAACAGAATCCCCTTTCCCCATTCCTGTGTTGGTTTAGTTCTTAGAATACTTTCTGATACTTTATGGATATAATATTCTGCATAATTATTGTTAGTCTACTTAAAGGCCTGCATCCAAACTCCCAGTCTCTCCTTTCAGGAATTTATTTCTTGTGACATGCCTAAAAATGTATGGGGATGGTAACATTGCCTAAAAAAGGCACTATGGGAATGGCAAGAGCCATAGACAGTAACTGAAATTCCAGCGTGACAGATAAAGACCGTCTCTGACAAAGCATCAAGGTCTGTTGACCATGTTATCCCAGGCTGACAGATATTGGATCCCCTTTGAATGACACCAGAAACTAAGCCAATTGTTGAAGTCAATCATTTTTGGTTTGTACTGAGGTATCATCCTAGGTGAAAGCAAAATGCTGCTTAAGGCTAGGGACATACTAACCTGAGACATATAATCAGAGAGTTCAGTCATGTCGGTCTTCATATAGTCCAGTGAGGTACATATCAAGTCATTCACACCAACCTGGACTATGACAGAGTCATAACAGTGCCTATTGTTGAGAGACTTGAGTGCGTGTGTGATGTGGCAGATCCTGGCACCTAACAGTTGACCTTGACCTTTTCCTTATTCAGCCTGGTGAGAGGGGCATCTGTGTGTCTCAAAATTGAGTCTCCTATGACTAAGATGTTTAAATATAATAATAAAATACCAAATCAACAATAATGAAGAGGCAAAAACAATATTCTATTACATTTTACATTACAATACCTCCTCTTAAATGCATTATTATGTGGAATTTTTACTTTAAATCTAAATAATTATTTTACTGGATGGTAAAATAACATTGCAGTATACATGAGCTATGATAATGCACAGTTATGCTGCCATCTTGGATTAGTGAAATAGAAGTCCGTTTAGATTGGACATCACTGATGTTCAGTTATTGGACCATTTCCACAGTATATGAAAGACTTTTGAGTTTGTTGTCATGTCAAACATGAAAAATGGTCACACTTTCACTTAAATGGAAGCTTTGATGCCTACCAATTAGAACAGAAGGATTCTTCATTGTAAAGTCAACCAGTATTAAACTGTCTTACTGACTGGAAGATAATACATTCAGGAAACAGTGTTATCTTATTTTTTCTTCACTGGACTTAATAAAACATAAAACCAATGGGTATCAGATGCTGTGCTTTATTGGTTATCACTTTGCTTAAAATTCAAATTTTATTAATGGTTATGAACACACCTACATCTTGGCGATCATAATTATAAAATTTATACATGGCAGTTACTTTACTTAAAAAATTGCATAGACCACATATCTAATTTCATAAACTCTATTTCAGTTTTAGAAAAGTCAGCCAATAGTTTTATTTTTACTATATCTTGGCAATCATAATTATAAAATTTATACATGACATTTACTTTACTTAAGAAATTGCATAGACCACATAACTAATTTCGAAAGCTCTATTTCAGTTTTAGAAAAGTCAATCAATATCTTTATTTTGAAAATAAAGCATAGATCTTTTTTATCTACATCTTATTATTAACTTAGCTGTTATTTTATGGGGGATCTGTATCAATTTAAGAGCTTTTGCACATAATAGTTATTGCACTAATCATCTATGTGCTTATATTAGATAGGATACTCTTTAATTGTTATTGCTAGTCATATTTCACTGTGCTCATGGAAGATACTTATATTTCTATTTTTATCACTTCTATTGCATTTATTCCACAAATGTGCCATTTTAACTCTTCTTTAAAGGGTAGGTATTGGGATAAGCCAAAGTGTTTATGGAGAAAAGTATTTTATAGATTGTCTTTTCTGTGATATTATAATAAGGTGCTTTTATTATAACGCTCTCACAATTCCTCTTATATTACTGCAATAAAGATCTACAGATGTTCAGTATCTCCATTTCTTTTTGATTTTAATTAATTTGTATATAATACACATGTTTTATAAAATAGACTGTTGGGATATAAAACAGCTTCAACAAATAAAGAAATTAAAAATTGTACTATATTTATTCTAAAAGTCTGAACATGTGTTTTGCACAAGAAACAAACATGTTAGACCCAGAAGGGGACAACACATGGAAAAATGACTAAAATGCATCATAGCAGCTGGTAAAAGTACTAATAAACTTGGAATAGTAATCCTAGTAAAAAAAAAAAACATTTTTGGGGAAATTACGTATTCTAATTATAACTCTAACAGGAGATGGTGTTATATCATTGGTGAATCTAAGCAATTAAACAGACCTATTGTCTTGTGTTAATCAAGCTGACCTTAGTATTCTAATATTCAACTTAATGTCTAAATTTAAAAATCATTATCCCATATTAGGAGGTGCCTGGAATGCTGTTACAGATCCCCAAAAGAAATACAGCAAACTCAATTTTAGCAATTTTTGGACTTAAAATAAAAATATCAGCTTTCTGAAGGAGTTAGATGTACAGAGCCACTCAGTAACAAATGTGTTTATTATTTACTAGAACTCATCTTCTAGAATTGATTTTTTTCATGTCCAATGCACTGTTAGGAGGGGTAGTAGATCTACCAGCTGATCCACACACTATTTTTGTTCATTCTAGAATTGAACTGCACTTAAACTTAAAACTCTTTCAAAAGAAAATCACTATAGAAAACCATTATATATTAGTTAGGATGCTCATTAATTGTTATTGCTAGTCATATTTCACTGTGTTCATGGTAGACACTTATATTTCTATTTGTATCACTTCTGTTGCATTTATTCAACAATTTTGTCATTTTAACTCTTCTCTAAAGGGTAGGTATTGGGATAAGCCCAAGTGTTTAGGGAGAAAGTATTTTACATATTGTCTTTTTTGACTTCTCCTATAAATAATGATATTACAATACGGTGCTTTTATTATAACCCTCTCACAATTCCTCTTATATTACTGCAGTAAAATCCTACGGATGTTCAATATCTCTATTTGTTTTTTATTTTAATTAATTTGTATATAATACACAAGTTTTATAAAATAGACTGTTGGGCTATAAAAGGGCTTCAACAAATACAGAAATTAAAAAAATGACTATATTTATTTAGATGCACAGATCCACTCAGTAACAAATGTGTCTATTATTCACTATAAATCATCTTCTAGAAATGATTTTTTTCATGTCTAATGCACTGTTAGGAGGGGTAATAGACTTATCGACTGATCCATGCACTATTTCGGATCATTCTAGAATTCAACTACACTTAAACTTAAATAAAAGTCTTTCAAAAAAAAATCACTATAGAAATTGGAACCTGAAATTGTCAGAGAAGGATTAAGTTAAATCAGAAATCTTAAATCTACTAAATAACTTTCATGATCAAGCATATCAGTAAGATATCAAATACGATATTCAATAGGCAGCACTTAAGGCTCAGGTAAACGGCTTTCTTATTAGTAAAGGTTCATATTATAAAAAGAAAAAATAAACACACAGAGACAGTGTTAAAGAATAAGATGGATACTTTGCAAAAACAATTGTCATACTCTAATGATACAAATTTGAACCAACAAATGATATCTGTTTAAGAAGAACTGTACATAATGTATATGCAATACCTCTCACGGTATGGAAATAAGGTACAAGTTGTTTACACTGAATGGACAAAATTACCTTCAAAATTCTTAGCTAGTGAAAGTATACGTAGCATGTCAAAAATATAGATGAAATTATATTAGAGGATAAAAATATACCTTAAATCTAGAAATGTTGAATATTTTTAAAAATCATTTCAAAATCTTTATAAAAATGCTTTAGTTATATATTTATTGTCATTTAACTGCAAAAGTCCAATTGAGCATTGCCCCTTTTTTCAGTTTCATTCATGAGCAATAGTTCCATTATTCAGACATCTTTGTCATCAGTTACATCATTTTTCAGTTTTGATTAAAAAAAATAGTTACATAGTGTTAAATGAAAAAATACTGTAATTAAAAGATCAATACACAGGAGGTTCAGGTTCAGGTTCTTTACTAGTGTACACCAGGAGGCAAAAAATGTACAAGTACAGAATTTTGTCTGAATGAAACAGGAAGAACACAACTTTTATAGTATTTCTTACTAGTATTAACCCACCAGGCTGATGTAGCCAGTCACAAGGGGTTTTACATCACTTTAGCTTACAATATTCTATTCATCTAAAATGCTGATACTACATTTTGCTTAAAAACTTTTTCTGGTAAACAATGTGGCCTTGCTTGCCACCTGGTTAGTTACAATACCCTTTTACAAAAGTTTCCACTCAAGGTTCTAAATTAATTCGAGCATAATAGTAGATACAGTTCTCAATACATTTCTCTTGTTACATTTTATCACTTCCTCCTTGCAGCCGGTGCGTTATCTAGCAACATATACAAGGTCAATTGCTCAAGCAGAAAAGAGCAGAAGATTCTCATTATTTCACACATTTAATTTCCTGACCCAGCAGATAATCACTTGTGAAAAGCATAAACATTAATTCTTGCTGAGCTAGCAGCTGCTGGGGTCAGAGGCCAACTTGCAAAAGGCACACTGCAGTTTTCAAAAGCTTCTTGCAGTTTCATATTAATTCATTTTTCTTGTCATGACCTTAATAGAATAAAATGCATTATATCTTTCTTATTTCTTAATAAGCACTAAACATATACATTAATACATATTTTTCTAACATTTTCCCCCGTTAATACTTTTTATTCTATTCTCAGAAGTTTAAACGATTTTTATTTCTTCTCCTAACCTCTTCCACTTGGGACTTGCATTTAAGAGAGTCATTCAGTTTAGACTTCAAGGAGAATTTCATTTGGAACCAATTCCTCAAGTTCAATGTCTTGATACAAGGTTTCAGAGACAGACAAATCAATAAAATCTTTAATTAATCTTTTCATGCAGGGGATTCTACAACAAACACATGCTCCTAATAGGAGTAAACCCACACAAATGGCAATCAGAATATTCATTAGGATGGAACCCCACCCCCCCAAACAGATTCTGGAAAAAATCCATCAGAGGGTTTGGGCCTGGTTTGGTCATGGCCGACACTTGCTGAATCACCTCCAGGTGGTCATTGATTTCATGTCTATTATCTGGTATGTATGCACAGCATTCTTCTTTGATAAGCATGCACGTACCACCTTTCACCACTAGGGTGAAGTCAAAAGCCATCCGATTTTGCAACACAACAGTTCTCATGGCATTCAGTTCATCAGTCACTAATTCAAGAGCAGAAAAAGTTGCATTACTCATTACTTCGAGAAGTTTCAACAGTTTTCTCAGCTCCCAAATCGATTTGACCGCACCATACACTGGGAGTATACCTGCCCAAGATATAACACTGTCACTCAAGTCCATATGAGTCAATTTGTCTTTGTCCTTCACTGAATTATGGTCTTTCCAACCTGCTTCATCTCGCCCTACTGGATTCACAGGTTTCTTAATTGGATCTTTGGTTTTCTTGGAAACATCTCTCACATACCATATTTTACCCAGAGGTAATTCTGCAGTGTGTCGTATGGCCGGAACCAGGTAGCCCAAAAAACAACTGCCGGACCAATTCTCAGATAGCCATTTGTATGCCTTTTTCCCACACACAAAATAACAGTTTTCAACTTTAGTGCTAATATGCACTAGCCCTGCATGAAACATTTTCTTATCTATGATTGACAATTGTTTAATCAAAACAGGATTTCTTTGTACTTTATTCAATGTCGTTTTCATTGAGTTCAAGTATGAATCATAGTTAGTATTGCAAACAGTACCCCCACTTTTAGTCTTAATATAACATTTATAAGATATTGTTATGTTACAGTTACTCCAGCCCACCTGGAGAGTATCATTCTTGAAAAAACGCACAATCCCTTTTTGTGTAACAGGTAAATACAATGCTATTTTATCCTGTGATCTCACAGTTCCTGTGTCAAAAAGCAAATTCTCCCAAGTCTCATTGATCCCTAAAGGAACAGCGGACATTAGTAGTCTTCCATATGTTGTTGGTATAGCTGTACAAACCCAGCAGTTTGAAATGTTCATAGTCTCAGCATATACACGTTTAATTGTTAGGTATGTGTTAAAGTTTGGATGCCAGTCTATGGATGTCTCATCACGTTTATCCAGTTTAACTTGTGTGGTTGAGAAATGAAAAAATCACAACAAAAAGAAAATTGTCAAAAGTACAGTCAACAAGTGTATGCTCAATAATATGATTATGCAACATTTTTGAGGTTGGTCTGAATTTCTATCTTTGGCCATTTTGTTCTTGTTGCGTAACAGCTACAATGTTTTTATCAAGTTGAAAGTTCTTTACCAGTTTACAGTGCATCAAATGGATCCAAGATGAACTTTTGGCTATTTTGACTGCAATAGGCGTGGCCAGCAGTACCTGGTACGGTCCTTCCCACTTCGGGCTTGCCCAATTCTTCCTCTTTGTTACCTTCACCCAGATCCAGGACCCCGGCTCTAGAATCGCTTCCAATGGTCTGGTCTGTTCTTTATCTGAAAAAGAGTTAAACTGCAAGAGAGATTTATTTGTCAACAGTTTCCTCATATAACTAGCTAGTGAACTATCAGCCTCCTGGTCTGCAGGCATGAGAGCTTTCCACTGAGGTACATAATATGCTCTTCCAAACACCAATTCAAAAGGAGTTAAACCCTTTGCATTTGAGACTGTTCGCATACTCAGCAGCACCAGAGGCAGACAGTGCACCCAGTTCTTTTGGGTTTCATTGACTAACTTCCTAAGTTTGTTCTTGAGGACTCCATTGTGCCTCTCCACCAGTCCTGCAGACTGAGGGTGATAAGCACAATGGTTCTTAAGGGAAATCCCAAAGAAGCGTCCCAACTGTTGTATGGTTTGATTCACAAAATGTGTATCATTGTCACTATAAATTCTTTCCGGTATGCCAAATCTAGGAATAATCTCCTTTATGAGGGCTTTTGCCACTGTTGTTGCATCCGGATTCTTGGTCGGAAATGCTTCCACCCATCTAGAAAACATATCTACAATGACAAGGCAGTACTTTTTGTTATTGCATGTGTTCAATTCTATAAAATCCATACAAATAGTATGGAACGGATATGGTGGTGTAGGAAAACTTCCTTGTTTAGGTTTAAATGCCCCTTGTGCATGATGTTTGTTACAAATATGACATGCCGCACAAAATTTTTTTGTGTAATTTGTGAATCCATATGTTTGGAATATTCGGTTTACTAACTGTACCATCCCCCCTGTTGAGACATGCCACTGCCCATGGCTCAACAAAGCTGCATATCTAAACAAATTGGACGGCAAAATTGTTTTTTTCTCTTTGGAGATGTACAGCCGTTTTCAAGGATTGCTCCTCATTTTTCCCATTTTTGTTTCTCTGCTTTTGTAGTAAGCATCTGCATTGTTTTTAAAATTTCTAGGTCTAAAATTTCAGAGGGTTGTAATTCCTCATCTAAAAGTAAAGTTTCTGAGTCTGAAGCTGCTTGCTTCGCAGCTGCATCAGCTCTTGCATTACCTTTTGAAATTCTGTCCTGCTGTTTCATATGAGCTACGCATTTGCAAATAGCTACTTTAGTAGGTAACTGAACAGATTCTAACAATTCTAAAATAAATTGCGCATGATTAGCGCCCTAACTTGGATAGGGTTTCTGTCTTTACAAGACTGGAGAAGTTGTTGACCGCAACTGAGCTGGAAATATAAGTATCTTGATTTTTTTTGATTATTTTTACAGATTACTGTTTTTAAAATTTAATATATATAAAGCACTTTGTCTATTCAGTATCTTCACAAATCCTTATCTGTTTAAAAACTTTCATTTGTCTCTCTAGTGCTTGCTGTCTGTAGGCTATTTTGTCCCACCCTCCCTCCCTCTTGGTGTCTTGCTCTTATACTTGGTGGCTTTGCAGTTGCCCGCCCCTACTGTGACTCACCTCCCAGTCTAGTGTCATTAGCTCATTCTGTCTAATACAAAGAGAACATTTGATAAGGCCTTCTGTTCCTCCTTTTTTCCCTTTCAAAAAGTAAAACAAAACTTTTTCTTTTTTTCCTCTTTCGCCTGAACCTTCTTGTGTTCTGACTGTCCTTCTCAAACATTTTGGAAATATACAGTATATTTCAGAGCATTTGTTATAACTGTATTTGCTATAACTGATTTAAGTATTTTTTTTCTGGCTTTTTGATTATTTACTGCTTAGCAACTGCATTTTCGCCTGATTATACAGCTCTGCATTCTATTTAAACTGTTTTTGTGTTGATTAACTGTTTTGCACTTTTAAAAAGTTATTTGTTGCTTAATTTTACCTGTAGGCTAACACACTCAAGTGTGCTAGCCATTTAAAAGCATTTACTGTCTGTTTTTCCTCTGTTTTCTGCAAAAAAGAAAAAAAAAATCTTGTTTTCCCGCCTTACTGAACTAGAATAGTCCAGTCTTCAGAGTTTGCTGATCTCTGGGCTTTGTCTTGGTTCCTGTGCTATTACATATCCTTATTTGGATAAAAGGAAGCGTCTTTGTTCACCAGTGGGAGTGGGGAGCACTGAGAAGCCTATTTGTCACTAGAGGAGTGGTTCCAGCCAGAAACTTGTAGTCTATTGGCCATTTTGGGTCAATTCCTAGCTCTTTTCAGCTCCCTGTAATAAGGCCCGCTTTAGCATGCTTTTTCGCTTGTATTCAACTCAGCACCGCTCCTCGTCATGTCCTGCAGAGTTCTACAAGCAGCAGAGAGCAAAAGAGTGACTTTTTCCTGATTTAAGTATTTTTTTCTGGCTTTTTGATTATTTACTGCTTAGCGACTGCATTTTCGCCTGTTTATACAGCTCTGCATTTTATTTAAACTGTTTTTGTGTTGATTAACTGTTTTGCACTTTTAAAAAGTTATTTGTTGCTTAATTTTACCTGTAGGCTAACAAACTCAAGTGCGCTAGCCGTTTAAAAGCATTTATAGCATTTACTGTCTGTTTTTCCTCTGTTTTCTGCAAAAAAGACAAAAACAAAAAAAAAATCTTGTTTTCCCGCCTTACTGAACTAGAATAATCCAGTCTTCAGAGTTTGCTGATCTCTGGGCTTTGTCTTGGTTCCTGTGCTATTCTATATCCTTATTTGAATAAAAGGAAGCATCTTTGTTCACCAGTGGGAGTGGGGAGCACTGAGCAGCCTATTTGTCCCTAGAGGAGTGGTTCCAGCCAGAAACTTGTAGTCTATTGGCCATTTTGGGTCAATTCCTAGCTCTTTTCAGCCACCTGTAATATAGTCCGCTTTAGCATGCTTTTGCGTGATTTAGCATGGAGTTGCCCATAGAGCACCATCGGGCAGCGCCGGTTAAACAAGGTTAAACTATTTCTGGCTCCGTAAAGTCTGCTCTTCAATTTTTCCCTTAGAACTTCTCTACTTGCAATCTAAACAGTCTATTCTCTATCTCAAAAGCTCAGCACTTGCTCCTAAAGCATTTTTATATAGGTAAAGTACTTATATACTAAACAAAGTACTACATTAGCCTAGAATCCCCTTGAGTACCCATTTCCCTATAGGTCCCTTCTCAGTTACACAGCAAACTTTTTCACTTTTTCTAGCATGTCTAAGGGTCAGTTGCTAGCATCCTCTCCTGTTCAGCTGGTGAATCTGGGCATCTTGAGGCAATGTTACAATTGCCTCATGTACACAGACAACCCACTCCTTCTCCCACAAAACACAAATACATGTGAGAGATGCAACTATATAGCCAAACTGGAGGCTGAGCTCTCTCAACTCAGGACTGGCAAGACCAGACAGGAGGAGAAGGAAACCACGCACACCACAAACCCAGTTTCACATAGAACTATCACAGCTGCAAAACAAACACATAAACACACAAAGACATACTCGGAGGCACTGATCAAAAATCTACCAAAACTACAGAGGCCTCCAAAGCAGACACCCAAGCAACTGCCACCTCAAGACATAAGACATGCAACACATAGTTCTCAAAGTCAGTGTGCTAAACAGTCACAGCCCTTAAGGCCAAACACAATGCCAGACACACTTGTTATAGGTGACTCCATAGTCAGACACACTGACATCCCACTCACCAGACTGAACAAGGAAAAGATCACAGTAAGCTGCCTGTCAGGTGCTAGAATCGGCCACATAACACAAGCACTCAGGTCACTCCACAGCAAGTACAAGTATGACTCAGTCATTGTCCATGCCGGTGTGAATGACCTGAGGCACTCCCTGGACTACATGAAAAGAGACATAGAGGAGCTCTCAGATTATGTAGCCCAGGCCGGTATGACCCTGACCCTGAGCAGTATCCTACCCTCACCAAGAATTATGCCACAGCACAGAGACAAAATGATCAGCTTTAATAATTGGCTTAATTACTGGTGTCATTCTAAGGGGGATCCAATGTCTGTCTGCCTGGGATGACATGCTTGACAAGCCACGCTGCTTCGCAAGGGACGGCTTGCACCTGTCACCCTGGGCTTCCGGATATTGGCAAAGGCTCTTGCCACCCCCATAGTGCCTTTTTTAGGCAAGGCTCAAATGATAAACCTACCACCCTAGAAAACAAAAATGGTGAAAAACTAAGGGTAATACTGCTCAATGCCAGAAGTCTAAACCTCAAGATGCACGCCTGAAGCCCTCCTCAGTATGGAGAACATCGATGTCTGTGCTGTGACTGAAACCTGGTTCAAGGCTCCTGAGAGCACCCCAGCACTATCAGGTTATACCTCATATCATGCGTTCTGGCCCCAAAATCCGGACAGAACCACAAAAGGAGGGGGAGTATCCATATTCATAAAGGATACCCACACCTCCAGGTTAGTGGCAACGTATGAAGCATCGGAGACCATCCAGGTGCAATTAACCATAGGTAAAACTGCCCTACAGTTTGTAGCATGCTACAGACCACCCTCTCAAACTCAGGAAACCCACACAGCCTTCCTGAAAACACTGGAGAGTATGAATGTCTCTCCAAACACCATCATATTGGGTGACTTCAACTACCCAAACATAGACTGGGAACATTACTCAAGCCCCAACACCCTAGCCCAAAGGTTCCTGGAGTTCATAAACTCAAATGCTATGGAACAACTAGTCACCATTCCCACAAGAGGAGAAAATATACTAGACCTAATCATCACAAACATGGGGACAAAATGCTCCACACCGGAAGTATATCCCTCATTGGTGAGATCAGACCATAAATTAATCTCACTGGAGATCCACATCCCGCCCCCAACCCCAGCAAAAAAGAGCACAGTGGAGAACTTCTCAAAAGCAAACTTCACACTTCTTAAGACTGGAGTGGTATCCTTCAAGGCCCCCGAGCCAGTGGAAACCACAACCCACGCTGCTGAAACCCTTACAAATGCCTTCTATGAGCACCTCCAGGAATGTATGGATCAAGCAATCCCTAATAAAATCAAGACCCTTTCCACCAAAGGCAGGCCGGTCTGGTGGACCCCAGCCATAAACAAACTCTACAACAAGAGGAGAAAGCTACTACATGACAGAGCAAAATCCCTAAAAGGGAAGGCATCTCTGATCACTACTAGCAAAAAACTACGACCACTCATAAAATCATCCAAGGCCAACTTTGAGAGAAAAATCACTAATGACACAAAAGACAATCATAAGGCCTTCTTTAGCTATGTTAGAAACCTGGGTGGAAACTCCCAGATATGCTCAGAATTAGTCCAAAATGATACAAAATTCACTGAACCCACAGACATTGCCAACATACTGGCAGACAGGTTCAGTGCAAATTTCTCCCCTCCCCCCCCAAAAGGAGAAATATCTATCCCACCAGAGTCTAGCCTCCCAAACATCTCAGATGCCCAGGTGAGAGCTGCTCTCTAAAGCAAAAAACACAGCATCAATGGGACCGGATGGTGTCCCCGGCTGTGTGCTACACGAACTCAATGAGGAACTAAACCCACACATAAGGCTGCTGTTTAATCTTAGCCTTACTACAGGATACGTACCCAAAGAATGGCGTATGGCAACTGTGGTCCCACTCCACAAAGGCGGTGCTTCTACGGACCATAGAAATTACTGCCCCATAAGCTTGACGAGCCTTGTCTGCAAAGCTATGGAGAGGATCATAATGGATCTCATAAATAAAGACATTGGGGACCTACAGACACTGGATCCTACACAATTTGGCTTTGTCAAGGGCAGATCCTGCCTCTTGAACTTGGTCGACTTTTTTGAAACAGTCACTAAGGCAATTGATGAGGGTAAGGCAGTTCACACAGCATACCTTGACCTAGCAAAAGCGTTCGACACAATACCCCACTCGGGCATCATAGAAAAGCTCACCAGCTTAGATGTAAACCCATATGTCACAAGATGGGTTGCAAACTGGCTCAAGGACAGAACCCACAGGGTTAGAGTTGCTGGTGCCATGTCAGACTCTAAGCCGGTCACGAGCAGTGTCCCACAGGGCTCAGTCCTGGGCCCCCTCTTGTTCAGCATTTATTTTTCTGAAGTGCAGGCAAACATAGGGGGATTGTGGCTGACAAAATTTGCAGATGACTGCAAACTGGGCACCATAATTGACACTCCATCAGACAAAGACATCCTCCAGAGAGGTCTCATAGAAATGGATAACTGGTGCCAGAGTCATGGCCTTAAGCTAAATGCCAAAAAATGTATAGTCATACCCTTTGGGAAAAACAAGGTAACCCCTAATTACCACATAGGTGGTAATCCATTAAACACGGAAGACGTTATCAGGGACCTGGGGACCCAAGTTGACAGTAACCTCTCTTTTGACACTCACATTGCCAAAGTGGTTAGGAAGACCTTCTACATTGCCCACCTGATCATGAAGGGATTCACATCCAGATCAGGAGAGATCATTGTACCCCTGTACTCTTCACTTATCAGACCAATGATTGAGTACAACGCCCCATTCGTAATGTACCTTACCCGACACCTGCAGCAGTTGGAAAGACCCCAAAAGTTCCTCACCAAAAGGATAAAGGGGCTCAAACATATGTCATACGCTGCCCGACTGAAGAAACTCCAGCTCTATTCAGTCGCATACCGTCTGCTCAGAGGTGATCTGTGCCTGACATACAAGGCCATGTCCAACCCGGAATTAATGGACATGCTCCACCTCAAAAAATCCAAATCCACCAGAGCCACGAGAGCAAGAGACTTAAACCTCAACATGGATATAAATAGGACATGCTGGAGGGACAGATTCATCACCCAGAGACTCCCTACACTATGGAACAGAATCC
Source organism: Protopterus annectens (assembly GCF_019279795.1). Classification (NCBI taxonomy): domain Eukaryota; kingdom Metazoa; phylum Chordata; order Ceratodontiformes; family Protopteridae; genus Protopterus; species Protopterus annectens. The sequence goes on from NC_056731.1 coordinate 1,964,194,937, forward strand.
CAGTCCATGTGAGGCAGAGCCCCTCACTGACTCTGTTCAAGAGAAATCTTGACGAGTGGATGGTTAGTCATAGGTTTACCCCGGGAATCATCTCTGTGTCACTGCTGGACAGAGGCACAGCAAACTAATGGGTATAGTATTCTCATCCTAAGGGGTGGTAAAAGCCACACACACTCTGGCTAGGCTTATAAATGCCCTAGGGCAGATAGCCTAGTATGAACCTATGAACCTATTAATTGGTTTACCACTAGATGTTATCATCCCTCTATTTTTCCACTGCTGTGCAAAAACATGTACAGTAGAAAAAGCATACTGACTGTCAGTATATATGTTTACACGTTTGTCTTTTGCTAAGGTACAAGCTCGTGTTAAGGCAATCAATTCTACTGCTTGTGCAGACAAATTATGTGGTAAGGATTGGGCTTCTAAGGTTTCACTGTCTGTAACTATTGCATACCCCACTACATTTTTCCTGTAGGGCCCCTTCTGCATGAGCCGTCCACGTAATATGTCACCTCGGCCTTATCCAAGGGAATATCCGTGAGATCTTGTCTGGGTAAGGTTTTCTGCTCAACTTCCTGCAGGCAACTGTGTGGTGTGCCATCCGCAGGAGTTGGGAGCAAAGTTGATGGATTTAATGTCATGCATCATTCAATTGTCATATGAGGTTGGCTCAACAGTATAGTCATACAGGAAAGGTGTCTAGCAGGAGAAAGATAAGCTACCTTTTCTTGCAGTAAAATTATCGCAACTGCATGAGGCACTCTCAATGTGAGAGGGTGGAATAACACCACTGAGGCTGAAGCCTGTACTGCCATTGCAGCTGCAACCACTGCTTGCACACAGTGGGGCAAGGATCGCGCCACTGGGTCTGTGATGAATAGTAAGCTATGGGGCGTTGCTTATCCCCATGTTGTTGTGTCAACACTGATGTCATATATCCTTGCTTACAGTCTACAGTTTGAAAGAAACGTTTATGACAGTTTGGTAGTCCTAAGACTAATGAAGAAGCTATCAATTGCTTCAACCTGCAGAAAGCTATTTCTGCTTCAAGTGTCCATTGTAATAAATCCTGTGCTGCCATCAGCTTTTTGTATATTAGGTCAGTCAGTGGAGCAGATTCCAAAGCATAGTTTGGTATCCAACTCCGGCAGAAATTAGTTGTTCCCAGGAAGGACATCATTTCCTTCTTGGTCGCTGGTTTGGGTGCTTGTAAAATTGCTGTTTTTCTATCCTCATCTAGTATTCTACCTTCTTTGGATATTACATATCCTAAGTATCTAACTTGTTTTCTCCAAAGCTGTAGTTTGCTTTTGTTTACTCTGTGTCCCTGTATTGCTAAGAATTGTAACAGTGCTATGGTATCCTCCCTGCATTGCTGCTGGGTGGGGGCTGCTAGCAAGATGTCGTCTACATAAAGTAGAATTTGACTACCCCCCCCCCCCCCGTGGGGTGAATCCCACCAAATTACTAGCCATTTCTTGTGTGAATATTGTTGGACTCTCACAATATCCCTGTGGTAGTCGAGTATAGTTATACGTTTTCCCCTGAAATGTAAATGCAAACCAATATTGCCTATCAGGATGTATAGGTATTGAAAAGAAAGCATTGCTGATATCTACCACAGAGAAATATTTCTGATGAGGTTTCAAATCATTTAACAAAGTGTGTGGATCTGGCACCGTAGGTGCTCTAGGTATTACTGCATTATTTACAGCTTGTAAGTCCTGAACCATACACCATTCCCCGTTTGCCTTTTTAACAGGAAATAGGGATGTATTACATGGTGAATCAGAAGATTCTACCAGTACTCCTTCTCTAAGTAATGCTGCTATTATAGGTTTGATTCCTATCTCTGCATCCTTCCTCAAAGGATATTGTCTCTTTTGTGGTCTGAATGCTGACTTTGGTGTAATAGTAACTGGTCCTGCTGTTCGAATAAGTCCTACATCTGACTTGCCTGTTGACCAAAGAATCTTTATTACGTTACATAAGGCTTTCTTCTCTTCTTCTAATAAGAATGCTAATCAGCTCCCCTCTTCTAGACTGCAAGTGTACAGCTGGGTGTGCCTGTGTTAGCCAATTCAGCTTTTGTTTCTGTATTCTCTGCTCTGATAATTCTAAATCAGTTTGTTTCTCCCATCTCATTACCTTTTCTCCTAGGTCTGCCCATTTTACATTTTTGTTCTTAGTTAAACTGACATGTGGTAATCGATTAGATTTGTATAGTGAAAGGAATTCTTGAGGTAATGAACAGCTAACAACACTGTTTCCCTCAGTATCCCAGTACAGATTACGCAACACTAATCTGTTTGCACGATTTCTGAACAATTCTTGCTCATATTCCTTATCAGGTCCTGGTGTGCTACAGTAATACAGAGTGCAATGCAACAAATGCTGTCTGTCAGTGTCAAGGGAGGGGGATTTACTGATGGCTACATTCATCAGTTCCTCAGTCACTGCCCCTGGACCAGTCGTAACTAAGTCCTGGCTGTACTAGTAAAATGTGTCGCCCTCCGGTCACACCACAAAAGTATCCATTTGTCGCTGTGCCTCCATGCCCTGCATAGTCGGAACTACTGCTATGCCAAATATTTGCATAAGGTCCCTACCTAATAGGTTCACTGGACATTTTGCAGAAACAACAATTTTACTCCTTTGAGTCATCCCTGAAACAGGGTCAGTTATTGCTATATCATGGGAAAGTGGTTCCCAGTATAGCTGTCCATTTGCAGCTTTCACTAATATATAATCAGGTGATTCTGAATGTTCTGGTAACTTGCAGGGGTGTATCAGAGTCTGTGACGCTCCTGAATCACACAGGAATTTAACTTCCTTCCCCTCCACCAGAAGTGTAACTTCCGGTTTTGTGTCTGCTAGGTAGAGCTCTAGGCTCAACAATGCTAAATCTAAAATCTCATTTTCTTCATCCTCCATGTTTACTTGCACTTCCTCTACTCCTTCTATCACATTTACATTTGTTCTTTCTTTATTGTCTTTTCCCGATGATTTCTGACTCTTGTATGGTATATCTTCACCATCATATAGTCAGTCCTCATCTCCCTTATCCTCCGTGGTTACCTTCTTATTTTGTTTGCAATCCCTAGCTAGATGTCCCTTCTTCCCACATTTAAAGCATTCACCTCTCTTTTTCCTTTCTTCAAAGTCCTCTGACCATTTGTCAGACTGTTTATTTCCCTGTGCATTTTTCTTACCCTTTTTACCAGACTGTAATACATAAACTTCAGCTTTGCCTTCAGCAGTGAAGACTTGCGCTTTCTTTTTCTTTTTGCTATTAAAATGTCTTTCAGCATGTCTAGCATATTCAAGTAAGGCTTGTAACCTACTTGTTCGATGATCCATCATATGCTTCGTAATGAAGCTACTAATAGGTGCAATGCAACCTTTTAAAAATGCATTTTTCAATTGTTGTTCATACAGGGAATCATTTGTTTGATTTTCGGGAACTGTCATACCGCTATGGTTATTAAAACATTCTAATAATCTGGCATAGTACCCATCTACTGTTTCATTTTCTTGCTGTATGCATTGGTTAATACAAGTCCAGTCTGCTCTAGGTTTCCACTTCTCAGAGATTCGGTCTGTAAGGCCTTTTACTCTATTGTCCAGTTCTGCGTCACTATGTGGGAGTGGCTTAAATTCTGCATTACGAGGATTCCAGGTGCCACAAATCATGTGCCAGTCTGGACCTACAATTTGTCTAACTACTTTTTCTACTTCTTCCCCATTTAAGTGGTAACTTAACCTCATGCCTTGTAAATCTTCTAGGAATTTTGTAAAATTAACTTTTGGATGGGGAATTCCCTCAGTAGCCTTCTGGATATCCTCCGGTGTCCACGGCCTATATACCAAGTGGGTTGGGTCCTGTCCAACCTGTCCTGCCTGAGGATTTGGTACCTCTATAAGTGGACATATTTCTTCCTCACTCTCAGCTTGTAAATTTCTCTCCATTTGATATGATTCTATGTCCCCCTGTGTTTTACGTGTTCGGGACCTAGTTTCAAAGGGATCTCTAACAAACAATTTCGGTTTCATTGAGACATCAGGATACCGCGGAGGTGGACCAGCTTGTCCACCCGCTTCATATCCTGAAAAAGGGAGTGGGGGGGAGGAGCCATTGCTACTACTATATTATTATCTTCTTTGTCTAAAAACAATGCCTTTGAATTATTACTCTTTTGTTCCCTACGGTTTGCTTCCTCAATCCACCTGTGTGCCTGAGGAATGCCTAATTGCCGTTGTTTCTTTGCCTGACCTTTTGTATCACTTTTAAGCTGTTTAAGAAGTTTAACAAGCGAAGATTTGTCTAACTTCCCATCAAATTCATATTTGTTAACCCATTTTGCATAATATCTAACATTATCTGCACGTTGTAGTTGCATATATTTTGCGTCTTCGGTTAGGGGAGGGTCTCGCAATGTTTTAGTGCACTGATTTCCCATGTTAATAAATGTTACGTAACCCTTTTACCACATGGTACCACAACTTCAGTTCCTTTCACAGTTTATCTAGAATAACTGCCTACCTTATTCTATTACCCTGATCTATGACCAAATAAACAGTAATTTTTCTTGTCCCTGATCTGTATGACAAATCTGACAAAAAAAACAATATTTTCTGTAACCTAGTCCCTGATCTAAAACAGAAAAAAGGCAAAAAGTCTCCCTACCTGAGCCTCCAGTATTGAGCAGTCACAGTTCGAAGTGAAGATCTGCTCTTCAGCCACAGATCAGAAAGTGGCCAGCCTCTTTAAACGACAATTCAGTCGGAGGTCTTTTCACTCAAGAAGAACCATTTCAGTATCTTCTCCTGCATGCAGTCTTCGAACACCGCTACGCTCTGATCCACAGCTTCTGAGGGATTCCGGTACGCAAAGGACCAATCTGTTAAATGAAAAAATACTGTAATAAAAAGATCAATACACAGGAGGTTCAGGTTCTTTACTAGTGTACACCAGGAGGCAAAAAACGTACAAGTACAGAATTTTGTCTAAATGAAACAGGAATAAAACAACTTTTATAGTATTTCTTACTAGTATTAACCCACCAGGCTGACGTAGTCAGTCACAAGGGGTTTTACATCACTTTAGCTTACAATATTCTATTCATCTAAAATGCTGATACTACATTTTGCTTAAAAACTTTTCTGGTAAACAACGTGGCCTTGCTAGCCACCTGGTTAGTTACAATACCCTTTTACAAAAGTTTCCACTCAAGGTTCTAAATTAATTCGAACATAATAGTAGATACAGTTCTCAATACATTTCTCTTGTTACATGTTATCACTTCCTCCTTGCAGCCAGTGCGTTATCTAGCAACATATACATGGTCAATTGCTCAAGCAGAAAAGAGCAGAAGATTCTCATTATTTCACACATTTAATTTCCTGACCCAGCAGATAATCACTTGTGAGAAGCATAAACATTAATTCTTGCTGAGCTAGCAGCTGTTGGGGTCAGAGGCCAACTTGCAAAAGGCACACTGCAGTTTCCAAAAACTTCTTGCAGTTTCATATGAATTCATTTTTCTTGTCATAACATTAATAGAATAAAATGCATTATATCTTTCTTATTTCTTAATAAGCACTAAACATATACATTAATACATATTTTTCTAACACATAGGTTGTATACAAATATATATACATATTTTAAATACAGGGAGGTATATGCAGTGCAATATCAACAGTATATATAGATTGCCTGGATTTACATAAGAATATTTGTTACTATAAAGTCTTGTTCGAAATCTAGGACATAGGAACATAAGAGAGATTTAAAGCAACCAAGAGGAAGGAAGGGAGGAGGTGCAAGGAAGATAAAGGAGATGAGGTGATAGAGGAGGGTATAGTTGTGATAACAGTATATTAAGTTTTGTGCAGCAGAGAGATATAGCATGAATGCATATAGCTACAGTAGTACCAGTTTAACCAGGGGAGTTGTAGGTGCAGCACCATTTATCTATCAGGTGTTGCTTCAGCTGATATTTGAAGTTTTTTGGGTTGCAGAGTGTTCTTAAGAACTGAGAATTACTATGCCTAATGTAGGTTCACTGACAGGCTGCAGCTTGGAAGTGGATGAAATGATGATACGGAGGAGGCTGGACATCCTATGTATTCAAGAGACAAGATGGAAGGGCAGTGCAGCAAAGCCACTTGACTTGGTTTCTAGACTCTGCTGTTCAGGTGGAGGGACAGGCTAGAAAAGGTGTAGGAATGGTTGGTGAGAGAGAGGCATCATAAGACAGTGAGGAATATCATCAGAATTAATGACAGACTCATGGCAATCAGACTCCAGTGTAATGATAGGGCAATATTCATAATCTCAACCTATGCCCCACAGCAGGGTCGTGATAGTGAGGAAAAGAGTGCATTCAGACAGCATTTGCAGGAACTACTAGATAAAGCAGAACAACATGAATTGGTGTTTGATAATGGGTGACTTGAATGCACATATTGGGACAGACAGAACAGGATATGAGGACTACCTGGCACATGGGTGGGGCAACAGGAATAAAGAAGGAGAAGCCATTCTAGACTTCTGTCTGACAAATTGATTGATAGTAGCAAATACATGGTTCAGAAAGTGAGAGAGTCACAAGATCACATACAAAAGTAGCCAACATGCAATTCAGGTAGACTTCCTCCTAATAAGGAAAAGGCACTGGGGTAAAATCCATGATTGCAAAGTTATCCCCAGTGAAACAGTTGGCCCACAGCATAAACCACGGGTTGCCACAATCAGCTGCAATCAGTGGTCAGAGAAGGTTCTAAGGTCAACAGAGACCAGGCTGAAGACTTGGAAGTTGACTGGAGAGAAAGTACAACAGTTCAAGGAATTACTTAAGGCTCTGGCACCCCAAGAAGAGGAGGAAATTGGTGGAGTTGAACAAGAATGGGAGCACTTAAAAACAGCATGTGTTAGGACTACAGAAAATATATGTGGCCGAGCCAGGTATGGAAATAAGGTACATAAGGAAAGCTGGTGGTGGAATGCAGAAGTCCAAAAAATCATCATAAGAAAGAAGGAGTGCAGGAAGAAGAGGGAGATAGAAATGACTGACCAGGCCAGGAAGGACTTCTGGTTGTCTAACAACAAAGCTAAGAAAGAAGTTGCAGTAGCAAAGAATAGGGCATCAGAGGCACTCTACCAACTTCTGGAAAGTGTCTTAGTAAGTGGCACAAAAAAACTATATCAGGTTGCAAGGCAAAGACAGAAAAATAAAGAAGATAGTCAGACACCGTTCATAAGGGATGCCACCAACATCCTGCTCACCAGTCCACAGGACATCAAAGGCAGATGGAAGGAGTATTTCCAGCAGCTTTTGAATGAAGAAAACCCAACAGAAGCTGTACTGCCCCAGAAATAGCCTACAAAGAGTGAAGAAGATGAGCCCACCCTACAAAAAGTAAGAACAGCACTAAGGAAAATGAAGTCAGGGAAAGCAGCAGGCTCAGATGCAGTCACAGCAGATATGATAAAGATGCTGGGTGAGATATGGGAGAAATGGCTCCTGAGGGTTCTAATAGCAGTATGGAGAGAAAGGCATATCCCAGATGATTGGAAAATAAGCATACTCATGCCAGTGTACAAGAAGAAAGGAGACATCCACAACTGTGGGCAGCACAAAGGCATCAAACTCCTATCACATTGCATGAAAGTTCTGGAGAGGGTGATTGATAAATGGATAAATAGAGTAGTACAATGTTAGATGAGAGATGAGCAATTCGGATTCAGATCAGAATGCAGCACAATTGATCTGTAGTTTGCAGTGAGGCAAGTACTTGAGAAGAAACTAGAGATGAGGAGAGAGTCCAACTGGGCATTCCTAGACCTGGAGAAAGCACATGACAAGGTTCCAAGAAAGTTGATCTGGGTAGTACTGCAGTGGTTTGAAGTCCCAGAAACATTGGCGTAATTAGTGCAGGCCATGTACAAGCACCCAGTGACTCAAGTACAAACAGTGTTCGGCCTCACAGAGGGGTTCCCAGTTGGAGTGGATGTACACCAGGGTTCAGCTCTGAGCCCACTGCTGTTCATACTGATGATGGACTGCATTAGCAAACAGGTTGGAGGGGACAGATCAACAAAGTTGCTCTATGTAGATGATGTGGCATTACAGGCAGACTGTGAGCTAGAACTTCAGCAAAGGATAGGAGAATGGAATGCAAAACTGAAGGCACATGGGATGAAACTAAGAACAGATAAGATGGTGGTAATAGCAGCAAATTGGGGAAATCAGAAGAAGCTGAAAATAGAGATAGAAGGGAAGATAGTGGAACAGGTAAACAGCTTCAAGTATTTGGGAGGGGTAGTTGAGGAGAAGGGAAGTCTGAATGAAGAGGTCAAAGTTAGAATCAGAGGGGCTGCAGCCAACTGGCATAGAGTGTCAGGTGTAGTCTGTGACAGAAGAATGCCAAAGAAGCTGAAAAGTAAGATGTACAAGACAGTGGTGTGACCAGTACTACTGTATGGTACAGAAACCTGGGCAGTAAAGGCAGAACAGCTGAAGAAGCTAGAGGTGATGGAAATGAAGTACCTGAGAAGGGTGGTAGGATGCACACCATGGGACAGACAAAGATATGAGGACATAAGAGCAGAAGCCAAAGTAGCTCCAACTGCAGAAAAGATCAAAGAGAAAAGATTACAGTGGTTTGGACACATGTGCAGAAAAGCAGAAGACAATCTGATGAGGAAGATTTGGGATAGACAGGAAGAAGGTAAGAGGATAGCTTGTGTGAAAGAAGATCTGCAACAGTCAGGCATGAGTGTTGAAGAAGGCAGGAGTGTGGCACTGAATCAAGAGAGATAGTGACAGTTAAGATGATACCCGAACCCCATGTAGAAAAAATGGGACAAAGGGGGCTGATGATGATGATGAGCATGTTCTTAAGTCAAGTGCGGTGGTATTCAAGCTATTAGCAATGCAGTGTCAATACAGATAATATCTTTCATTGTTGTTAGGTTTAGTTATGCAAAGTAATGATTTGTCAGTGGAGCATAAAAGTCTCTTAGTAGTGTAAGGTTGAATGATGGAGTGGAGAGATGGGAATTTTTCAGAGTTGTGCAGTAGTTTGAAGGTTATAATTAATTATAAGCACAACAGAGAATTATTTAATTTGAGTCAGCTTAGTTGCTTTAAAGAGAAGCAGTGATGTGATCTATGATGTTTGTTGGTTGTGAATTTGTCTATGTCATTGTAGCAATGTTCAAGTTTGGATGATAAAGAGGAGTTAAGAAAGGTTAGAATATGCAAGGCATATGATACAGTGGCGAATAGAAAATAAGAGGCTATATTCTGTCTAGCAGAATCAGTAGGGTAGTGTTTTACTCTACAAAGCCAGCCTAGATTTTGGTGTACTTTCGAGATTTTATGAGATATTTATCAGTACATGGACTAAACAAACTTCCCCACACTGAAGCAAGGCCATAAAGATTTTCTACCAAAACCAATTAATCTCCAATAAATTAATCTCACAATATTAAATATAAAGTTTGTGAAGGTATCAGGCAAAGAGTGATATACCAACACATTTTATATATGCTTTATAGAAATTATTTGAAAAATTCAGTATATTTTGTTTAACTATATTACAACTAATGATATTATAATCCCTATATAAATCAGTCAAAAACAACCCTAACAACATAGGGATCATACAGATATCACAAATTTATGATTAACTGCACTTATAAACATATTAACATTTTTTGCATCTATCTTTGCTAAAAGACTTAAGGAGGTATTAATAAAAATAATATAAAAAACAATAATAATAATATAAAAACCTGAGTGGCTTAGTGGGCTAATGCACTGTGTTACAGTTGACAGGGTCCTGAAATCTAAATTAAATTTAAATAATCTTTGCCTTCTCCATTAAACCGTAGCTATAGTTATACCAACACCACTATACTGCAAGGTATAAAAATTAAGACATCTTGTGATTAACTGGGTATTACTTTTTTTTCTAAATAGCAATTCACAGCTTCTGATCAATATCAAGAAATCTTAAGGCAATGAAAATACTGATTATCAAAATCAATATCCTCCCAAAACTCTTGTTTTACTTGAAATCAATAATTCATGCATAACCCCTGATTTTTTTTAAACAGATACAAACTGCACTAGTAAAATGTATTTGATATTACAAATCAGTGAGAATTAGAAGTATCAGCTTCACTTCATTTAAGCTTCATGGGAATATGGATCTACCAGATCTGCATTTGTGTTTTATAATTTTGAATAGAAAAAAGCTATAATCAGTTATAAATATAAATAATGAAACCAGTTCCTGGCAACCTTCTTGGTCTTATATTTGGAATAAAATCTATAAACTTACTTTTTCAATCCACTATCAATTCCCCTATTTGAACATACAAACTGTTAAGAATTATAAAATACACATTTTTTCTTTAAATAAGTTAATGAAACAGTTAAAATGATATGATTGTTTAGTTTTAGAATGGCCTTCAAATCTAAACCCTAACATCTTATTAAATTACCAAATGCTAAAACTCTCTAAATTTTCTCTCTTTAAATATAAATTAGTGTGGGACATTGTTTTTTGCAATTCATCTCTGCCAGAACAAGTCAGAATTAAATTAAATCCACACAAAGGATATATTCCTATAATTAATCAAGTGTTATTCTTAATAAACTCAAGTTTTAAATATAATCAGCATGATGCCACTGTTATTGACTTTTTACAATGTTTTTATCTATTTTGTTACAAAATAAAGCTGTTCTAATGTTTACAAATTAGCAATAAATTACAAATTCTAACACAATTATCTTTCTTCTAAGATTTGTTCCATTTATGAATCTACTTTCATAAACAATTATTTTGCGCACTCCATAGAGAACTCTATTTTATCCAGTTTATGATTTTAAATAATGCTTATATTATACCTGCCAAAAAAGCCCATTGCTTCCTATTCTACCCAACCATCTGTAATTACTGTGGAATAGATAATGCAGATATTTTCCATGGCGTTTGGAACTGTCAGTAGTAAAAACATTGGATATCTTAATAATTAAAATACACATATGTATTCCTGAAGTAAAAAGTGTACCCTGGCAGCTAGCTATGCTACACATTCCTACATTTCCTAGCCACAAAAATATCTTATTTGAGTTAATAATGTGTTTTTCTTACTTAAACTGTATAATTCCCCAAACTGGCTCAATTATAAGTCCTTAAACTGGAATAAAATTTTAATAAACAATATAGATTATGGGTAGTACCACCCTAAATTTACTTTCAAACTCTCTCTCTCTCTCTCTCTATATATATATATATATATATATATATATATATATATATACATACATATCTTGCTGAATCTAGTTCATAAGAGACTCGATATTCGATATATCTATTCACTTATTTTATTAAAATTAAATGTTAACCTAGCAGAAGTCTTCATTTTATTAAATATATCTGTCGGTAATTGCATACAGTGTACATAGTCAATAGATTAGGTTGTCCAGTAAATATATTAGGTTATATATATGGGGTGTGGTGTTAAAGTCCCCACCAAGGAGGTTGGAAGAAGTTTGCCCCTGCAAAATATGTTTGTTTGAAATAAATTTTCACAAGCTCTGTTCGTCTGGTTGTATCTTCATAAAGATGTTACTCCAGGAATCAAAATTAATTCGCCACATGCTACATTCATTTTTATTCTAGTTATGACCTACCTACCTATTTTATGAATAATGTATGCATTATCATGCATTATGTTACAGTGATAATTTAAATTACGCTTATTTTATATCAAACGTGTTGGCTCCTGGCTTTAAAAAAATACCTTCCAAAGAATGGAAAATTGCTTAAGCATGGGTCTTCCTGCGTGAACAGACATGCAGCAAATCATCAGCATGCAAGCACAGGTCTTCCAGAGCAAGATATCAGCACAAGGTCTTGCAGGAGATTTGAATGTGAATCATTTTAGCACTCCCAGCATGAGAATGCACCAAGCAAAGTATCAGCATGCAAGCATAGGTCTCCCAGAGCCAATTGTGAGCACAAGGTCTTGTGAGAGAGATTTGAATCTGACTCATTTTAGCACAAATCAAATGGAAGATATTCCATTGAAGGATATTTGAACAGTCCCTTAAGTGACTGGGAGATATTCTTTTCAAGGAAATATTCTTTTGAAGAAGATATTTTGAGGGAGATTTGAGCACTTGGAAAGGAGGCTAGTAGTGTGTGTATGTGTGTGTGTGTGTGTGTGTGTGTGTGTGTGTGTGTGTGTGTGTGTGTGTGTGTGTGTGTGTGTGTGCGTGTGTGTGTGTGTGTGTGTGTGTGTCTATGTGTGTGTGTGTGTGTGTGTGTGTGTGTGTGTGTGTGTGTGTGTGTGTGTGTGTGTGTGTGTGTGTGTGTCCGAAGATGATTACCACTTAGTGCAGTCTACCAGAATGATGACTGACTGCCTTCTGTATCGTTGCCCCCCAGGATAATGACTGACTGTGTGAATGCCTCCACTATGGATTACTGCCCAGGAGAATTTCCTTGATTAGTGCTCAGGTGGATTATCATGACTACAGAAAATTCAGGTAAGGTAAATCACTGGGGCTTACAAACATTCAGTAAGACCTGAAAAAGGGACACTTTGTGCAGTGAGTTTACCTGGTTAGCAAATACATTAAAGAAATGGTGTTTAAAAGTTTTGCCTTTGTCCCCTTGTTGTTTTTGGCTTTGTCTAGAATTCTTTAGAAGAGACACTGAGAGGTATTTTTGTTTATTCCTCATAAATTATGTGGATTTATGATAAATTGTTTTAATTGTAGTCGTTAAATAATGATAGGTATGAATCAGACTTTGCTTCCTTCATGAAATGCTTGTTAATACAAAGCTTTTTATTCTTGCAACTTTTAAAGTATATTAGAGAAACAAAATCTGTTCTCGATTTGTAGGTTTTTGTCTCCTATTTAAGCTAAGAAGCTGAGAGGGCAAAGGGGAATGCAGTTAGTGCCATTATATGGCTTTGACTGCAGCAAGATGAGATACATTTATGGCCCATGATTTATGAATACATTTATTCACTTCTTCTCAAGCAGATATGTTTTAACACCCTTATTAATTAATCACTTGAGGCATAGGAAAACATACATTTATATAAAATAAAGTAAACCATATTAACATGTTCCCAGTAACAAACATTATACATCACATGTATTCTTTTGTATAACTTATTATAAATCCAATATTACATAAATTGCTCAATTTCTGCCTTCCCTTAAACCTCACACTTCCTCCAAAACTTTATTCTGTATGCATTGGTCACAGAATTTCCTTTTTTTCTGTTTAATTGGCTCCTACAATTTTCTAATGATTACACACCCAGTCTTCTTATCTCTGTTAAATTATTCAATACTTCAAATACAGTAGGTTTAGACTTTGATTTCCATTTTCTAGTATTTTTTCGTCAGCCACCAGCATTAAACTTAACACTGTTTACTATGTCTAGGCAATTCAGATCATGTATCCAGCTCAAAAAAATCCTTCTCTTAATTACACCCGTTTACTCATCCAGTACTCTGACAAGTACTCTGTAGGGAATTTTTTAATTTCTGCCAAGTCATTATACTCCCAAAACATATGTTCCTAGTCACCTCTGTCCTCCCCATCACACCTCCAATATTTGTCATCTACCTGAGGAAAAATTCTTTGGAGTCTGTTTAGGGTATACAATACCTATGCAAACACTTTCAATCGAAAATCTTAAATCTTCTAGACTTTGCTTCATATTTTGGAGCCATACATATGTCCTTCCATTATTTCCTTCTGAATTGCTTATCCAGTCTTTCTTCCCAATCTTTTCTAACCTCCTCTGATTGGTTCCTATAGTTATTATGCAATATTTATATGACCTACTAATTATCCTTTTCTAACAGCAATGTATATTCTAGATTCAACTAAAAACTCTACTAGAGCTAGTCTTTCACTTAGGATTTCCCTATTCCTTTCTCATTGCCTGTGCTCTGACTATCAATCCCTGATAGGGAAGGTAGTCTCTGCCTGTAGTCCAAATGACTTCTTGGCTTATTTCTATTCTATTACCTTTCCCTGTCTAGTTATTTGTCCCAATACCTTGCTCCTTTGCCAGTTTTCTCCAGTAAATTCCAGCCCTCTCTTGCCTATTCTATGTAGCCCTAATTGCAGTCATCCCTATCAACAAAATCACCTTTATGAATATAAAATTATTTATAGCTGTTGTTATTCTCTTTAAAGATCTGTATAAAAAATCCCACTCTCTCTTTATTTTTGAATTTCACCCCTGTTTCAACATCATTCCTTTCATCTTTGAATTATAGATTTCTGCTTGTGTTATGTATATAAGCCTTAACTGTGTAGCTCTAAAATATCCCTTCAAATCAGATAATTCTAAACCTCCTTGTTTTGTTGGAAGTATCAATTTATCCCACTTGGCCCTTGCCTTATTCTCCTCCCAGATAAAGTCCTTCAACTCTTCATTAATTATTATCCACCATTTCTCTTCTGGTTGATAAACGTATGCCTGACCTGCATATAAAACTAAAGGGACTAAAAACATTTTCACTGCTTGCATCATGCAATCCATATCCATAAACAAAAGCTTCCAGTTTCTCAGTTTTTGTATTATTTTTTTGTTTTTCCCACATATCCTTAGCTGCCATAACAGCATCCCTTTCAATCCATATTCCTAAATACTTCAGTTTATTGTGTCCCCATAAATATAGGTATTGCTGAACCAATTCACCTGTGGGCACATAGTTTACAGCTTTAGCCTTCATTTTATCTTCATTAATTTTATATCCTGAAAAGACTTGAAACTCTCTCAAAATGTTCCACAACACTGAGATGTCCTTTTTTGGTTTTATCAGGTACAAAATAATATTGTCTGCAAATAAAGCCAACTTTTTTGATTACCATACCAGTTATATTTATCTTTGAATTTCTGAGTCCTTTATTGTTTTTGCTAATGGCTCTAAATATAAAGCAAATAACAAAGTGGAAAGAGGATACTCTTGTGTGATTCCTCTGTTCAGACACAACTTGTCAGAGGGAACGTTTCTCATTTTAATTCTTGCCTCCAATCCCTCATATACCCTCCTAATTAACCTAATTATTGCATCAGGGAATGTAAAAGCATCTATTGCCCTACTAGAAAAATCCCAGCTTAGTCTGTTAATTGCTTTCTCTGCATCAAGACCCATCAACAATAGTGATATTTTCTTTCATTCTGCTGCTGTCTGGATCATCACAGGTTCATAGTTTATAGTTATATACTAGGCTAATGACCACCAGGGCCTTTATAAGTCTAGTGATCCAATCCAACACAGCTATGTCCCTATGTATCATGGGCATTTATGAGGAAGGGATATGTTATTTAGGAAGTTTCTAGAGGTTATGTGGAGAAGGTATATTAGTTTGGGATTTACTGTCTGCCTCTTTCTATCAGAGACATGTGGCCCAGACCAAGGGTGAATTTCCAGTTTCTCATCCATTGGTCAAGGTTACACTTAAATAGGGTTAAGGACGGCTCTGCTTCACATGGATGAGGAGCGTGTTCTGGAACATGTGGATCCTCTGAGACACATCTGGTTTGCCAACACATCTTATTTATGTCCCAAGCAAATTTAAATCCTTGGATCTAGTGATTCTGATGCTGTTCATTTTGCAGATTCTACTCATAAGGAGCTTTGCGGTTGTTCTTACTGTTGCATATATTTGGTCAGGTACATGCCAAAGGGGGCATTATACTTAATGATGTGCATGATAATGTCCGAATAAAGTGGCACTATGACTTCCTTGGACCTGGATGCCATACCCTTACATAAGTCGGGTGACATAGAATGAATTTCTTACTACCTTGACCACATGTTGATCAAAGCCAGATTACTGTCTACATTTGTTCCCAGATCCCTGACTACTGGGTCAACTCTTAGGGCTATCTCATCGATGGAGTAATGAGCCTGTGTGGCACTTTTCCTAAAAGGCACTATAATGACTTTCTTGGCATTGAGTTTTAATTCTAGACTTTAGCATGAGTCATTTGTCTACATGATACCCTCTTATAAGATGTTTGTGTCATGTGGGCAATCTATGATAGCTCCCAATTTGCAGTTCTACAAACTTGTCCAGCCAAAGGCCATTGACATTGACCAGTACTTTTCTGTAAAATTTGAAATAACAGTTTTAAATTAAATCCAAATCTCTGTGACCACTGTAGAAGTGAAAAAAAATAGTATGTACACTGACTGGTTTGAACAGTATTTTATAGTAAATTAAGAGAGACAGTCAAAAAATTGAATACTGGTATGGCTGTGGGGGGAGGTAGCCCATTACCCTGCCTAGAGCCCTCTTTAACCATGATCCAGCTCTGCTTAGACTAGAGGGAGAAGGACATGGCAATGATCCAGTTAATCAGATATTGATTAACAAGACTGATTATCAGTCCCAGCAGTGTGGAAGATGACTGAGGGCAGGAGGAAAGTAAGGGACTGAGAATAGACCTGGGAAGACGTCACTTTGAACTCCATGGTGAAGCTGAGAGAGCATACAAAAGTATTTGCCTCAAGAAAAGGTAGATAGCAGCAGTATTATGACAATGGCATAAGTAAGTGATGCCTCTATTCAGTGCTTACTGCATGCTCAATGCCATAAACACCATTGGACATGCACAGGGAAAACAGTAGGCTATAAGTAAATATTTTGTTCCCTCTGAAGATGGCAGCATTACTCCCAGTGTGTTCACTTCTTGCTCCTTAAAGAATAAATGGGCCGTAGGGTCACTGCAGTGGCCAGGTAGGAGACTCGAAGAACAGAGGTTGGACAGAAGGAAACAAGTAATACTTAGCAGCGTATATGGACTTTTACTCCAAAAATCAGATCTTTTTCAGGTTCGATAAAGCAGCTTTTCAGTTACTTGTATCATGACTAACTGTCAGACAAGCCATTCACCTGTATGGTTTCTTCAAGGATCTCCCAGTCTTCCAAATCTAGACTTGTTGATAAGTTTATTGTCTCTGGACATCTGCCGTTCCTTTTGGGACAGCTCCTGCTGTTTTCACTTTTCTTGGAAGCACAACATGAGTAGTCTCTCTTTGTAAGTCTTGACTATTAGAATTTGACAATCTATTTTCCTACAACAGTACTGCTAGTGATAATTGTAATTGCTCCTCTTCCTTGAACTTTAGTGCTTTTGTCTTATACAGATATCTGTAGCTCCCACTAAACACAGACTGCATAGCATGGTGGTTAAGTTGCTTGACTGCGTACTCCAGCTTCAAGCTGCAAATTTTCCCATGACTCCTATCTTCAAATCTGGAAGTCTTTTGGAGTTTCTGTCATAACAGCATGTGTGCCTTTGCTAATATTTTCTTGCACTTCCTTTATTTTGCATTAATTTTCAGGTATCAATAACATAGCTTAAACAGACGTGTTTCCATATTCTGCCCATTAACAACTGAACATGTGAGAGACTGGTTTCAAGCAATGGAGAATTCCTGTATTCTTGAACTTCAAGATGCCTGTCTTCATAGTTATTGCTACTCCTTTTTTCATGAGATATGTGTTATTTTTGCCAGCTGTGAAGAGGCTGTCCTGTGTATAAGGTACACTTGATGTTATTTATGTGAATTTCTATTCATGGATACATCTTTTGAATTTGTGTTTTTGTGATGTGAACAGTTGTCAGATATAAAAACATCAAGTATCCTCTGTCTCCAAAATATAAACTTTATTGCACTTTTCACTCTTGTATTTGTTATGTATTTCAGTTTGATTATGTCAGGGAACTTGGAATAATAACCTATACTTGTAATATAAATGGCTTCTGTAAAATGTTGAGTTTGGAAAACATGTAGTGTGCCTTTAAAAGTGACATGTGTAAGGGAAATTTTTACAGATATTTAGTTAGAAACATGACTGTATCAGTTAGAAATGGAAAACAAGATTAAATGCCAATCACTACTGTATAAAAAGGAGACAGGCAAAAAACAGCAATCCATGAAGTGAGTTCTTCATTTGGAGTTTCAAAAAGGGTAAGTAGGGGCCTAAAGATCCTGCAGGTGCCAAATTTGATAGCCTATTGAAGTCTTTTTGTAGATTATACCTGCTAGAAATGTGTGCAGTCTATAAACCTGGGTACAGCCTAAAGCCAATAACTTTCTAAAGATAGCCTATTTGTTGGAAGGGTTATACAATACTGCATATATGCGGTGGAGAGAGCTCTGTGGTACTGTTCTGATTATTTTATCTAAAGGCCAAGAGACTTATTTTTTCCTTGTGGACTTTTAGAATATGCATGTGCTTTTATATAGCTAGTGCTTTCAGTGTTTCTTTGGCCTTACATTTCCTTAAAATGAAACAGATATGTGGGCATTCATTTGCATGGATAATCTGACTCATATTATCCTATCATTCCTTCATTGGATTGTTGTTGTGAAATAAGTATGACATAACTTTAAAACCAAACAAGAGGAACATGTGTCCATGCAGCCAAAATAAAAGGGAAAGTCAGAAGGAAAGGCTCATGTAGTGTTGCCTGCCAAAACACAAAGGCCCTTGTACAAAATGAAGTAGTCCATTTGCAGTTTGTAAACCACAGGAGAATAATTTAGTAAAACACAAGAAATAAAGCAAACTGGTTAAGTGCTTTTTTCCCTCCATATCTAATGGGACTTCATCAGAACAATGAATGTAACAAACAAATTTATTGAATACTAAAGATACATCATGTGACTACAGAAAATCTCATTGAAAGTCTCATTGAATTCAAGAATCTCATTGTTCGTTAAAGACATAGGCACAAAGAATATTCCATTTCAGTCAGATGTAACTAGTGTTTAAAAACATCTATTAAATAAATAAACTAATACAAACAAAAACTTACAATACATGTAAAATTTCTAAACATTGTTATATAAAAGCATAATACTGAAAAATAAAATCTATGCATCTGTATGAATCTATGTTGTCATAAAATTGTACACATACATTATAATCTTCTACCTCTCAACTTTAAAGTAGGTAAAAGTGAGATATGGTCATTGAAGGCAGGAGGGTTAGAGGCATTTAACTTTAGCTGCCAAATTAACTCTATTTTCTTTTTTTCCAATAAAAAGTTTTATTAATTATATGCACAAGAACAAACAATATAGAATCTGACAGGTGAATAGCTCAGCAGATTTTATAATCTATGGATCAAAATAAACTAAACACTACCAAATCTAATACAAGTAACTATATACACTATCTACAAAGTGCTACTAATACTCATCAATGTAAAACAAGAGGAACACATGGAAAAGAAAAGGAAAACATAGGGTCATAGTTATATCAGACATATGCACAAACTATGCAGGATACTGCATCTTTCCCAGAACCCTCTGTAATGATTGCTTCAATTTTGGATATGGTATTGACACAATTACTTTGAGTTTTATTCCATTAATATTCAATCCTTCTGACATTAGAATATTCATTTTGTTTACTTTTGTTGACCATGGTAGTCCCACTAGGCAGGACCTATTTTCAGGGGATGCCAAGCTGACATTCATATTGATGAGAGGATAATTTGACCAGGATTCTGGAGAAAATTCTATTTTCTTCTTTCTACAAGGGTCATCTGATGCGGATAACGGTAGAGTGAATATGGAATAGAAAACTAAGATGTATATTGATTCATTGGCTGTTGAGATAGTGCAGATTATTTATATTTCTGGAGAATGAATGAGCAACCTATGAAAGGTCTAGAACCATCATATTGGCCTGAGACAGAATCATGGAGTAAAACTGTATTAAAAATTGATGAGAAGCTGAGTTTTTATACTGAACCATCAAATAAGTCCAAAGCGTTGCTTCATCCTTCAACCCAGTAGCCTGATATGGCTGTCTAAAGGGCAGAGAAACTGCAGATTTCAGCATTACCAGAAATGGAAGGCATTATCTAGAAGAAACAAGAACTGACATTTCCATATCAGACGTCAGCTTTCGGAAATTGTAGCAATAAGTAATATTATGGCAGCACCACCAAGGCCATATATTTTATAATATTGTTTCTGCAAACTACAACATAGGAGGTAATCCCCTGAAATCTGAAGAAGAAATAAGGGATCTAGGGACCCAAGTAGATAGTCAGCTTTCCTTTGATAACCATGTTGCCAAAGTGGTTAGAAAATCCTTCTATGTGACCCATCTGATCACGAAAGGGTTCGCATCAAGATCTAAGGATGTAATGGTGCCCCTCTACTCTTCCCTCATCAGACCCATTATTGAGTACAATGCACCAAATGGAATGTACCTGGCTAGACATCTCCAGCAGCTGGAGAGACCACAAACATACCTAACCAAGAGGATTACTGGCCTCAAACAGTTGCCCTATGCAGCATGATTGAAAAAGCTAAGACTGTTCTCTGTTGCATACCGCTTTCTCAGAGGCGATCTCTGTCTAACGTACAGAGTCATGTCCAACCCAGAATTGTTAAACATGCTCCATCTTAGCAAAACCAAATCTACTCGAGCTACACGCTCTAGGGATATAAACCTCAACACAACAATGAATAGAACATGCTGTAGGGATAAATTCCCTTCGCAGAGACTTCCCTTACTATGGAACAGGGTCCTGATCTACATAAGACAGAGCCCCTCACTATCACTCTTCAAGAGGAACCTTGATGAGTGGATGGGTAACAGAAAGTTCACACCGGGGATCACACCAACAGCACTACTAGATAGGAGCCAATGGTACTAGCTGCTAGTACAAGGGTCTAGGGAACTACTAAAGGGGCAGCGAATACCGCACAATGTGGCTGGGCTAATATATGCCTTCAGGCAGATAGCCCAGTACCAACCTATGAACCTATATATGGGGAGACACTTGAAATGCCTGTATTTTTTTAAGATATTATAAATATTGGCAGTCATGATGAGACAAAACTGAAAACAGTTATTCACATTTACCTGAAGAATTTATTTATTTTATTTTATTTTATTTTGACATTTATTTATCAGGAAAATCTAAATGGGGTAATATCCCATTTTCAGAGGAGGCCTAGAGAGAAAAGCTCCACATTGACAAAATATGGTTACAGGTAAATAAGGACATTATTACAAAACCTAAATAGAGAGCAGCGTCTTACCTAAGTAAAAAATCACACCTTAATTTCAATACAGTGTGACCTTATACATACAGCATGCAAATATACTGTATGGACAGCAAACTTATACATACAGAGTGCAAATATATGGACAGTGAACTTATACATACAGAGTGCAAATATATGGACAAAGAACATACATACAGAGTACAAATATATGGACAGCAAACTTATACATACACAGTGCAATATATGGACAAAGAAATTATACATACAGAGTGCAAATATATGGACAGCGAACTTATACATACAAAGTGCAAATATATGGACAGAGAAATTATACATACAGAGTGCAAATATATGGACAGCGAACTTATACATACAGAGTGCAAATATATGGACTACATACAGAGTGCAAATATATGGACAGCGAACTTATACATACAGAGTGCAAATATATGGACAGAGAACTTATACATACAGAGTGCAAACATACGGACAGCAAACTTATACATACAGAATGCAAATATATGGACATAGAACTTATACTTACAGAGTGCAAATATATGGACAGCGAACTAATACATACAGAGTGCAAATATATGGACAGCGAACTTATACATACAGAGTGCAAATATATGGACAGTGAACTTATACATACAGAGTGCAAACATACGGACAGCGAACCTATACATACAGAATGTAAATATATGAGCACAGAACTTATACTTACAGAGTGCAAATATATGGACAGTGAACTAATACATACAGAGTGCAAATATATGGACAGCGATCTAATACATACAGAGTGCAAATATATGGACAGCGAACTAATACATACTTCTTCTTCTTTTGGCTGCTCCTGTTAGGGGTCGCCACAGCAGATCATCTGTTTCCATTTCTTCCTGTCCTCTGCATCTTGCTCTGTCACACCAACCACCTGCATGTCCTCTCTCACCACATCCATAAACCTTCCTCTTTTCCTGTTACCTGGCAGCTTCATCCTTAGCATCTTTTTCCCAATATACTCAGCATCCCTCCTCAGCACATGTCCAAACCAATATAATATTGCCTCTCTGGCTTTGTCTCCAAACCTTCCAACCTGGGCTGACCCTCTAATATACTTATTTCTAATCCTGTCCACCCTTGACACACCCAGTGCAAATCTTAACATCTTTAACTCTGCCATGTCCAGCTCTGACTCCTGCCTTTTTGTCAGTGCCACTGTCTCCAACCCATATAACATAGCTGGTCTCACCACCCTCTTTTAGACCTTCTCTTTCACTCTTACTAGTACTCGTCTGTCACAAATCACTCCTGACACTCTTCTCCACCCACTCCATCCTGCCTGTACTCTCTTCTTCACCTCTCTTCCACACTCACCATTACTCTGAAATGTTGAGCCCAAGTATTTAAACTCATTCACCTTCGCCACCTCTACTCCCTGCATTCTCACCATTCCTCTATCCTCCCTCTCATTCACACACATATATTCTGTCTTAGTCCTGATGACCTTCATTCTTCTTCTCTCTAGAGCATATCTCCACCTCTCCAGGGTCTCCTCCACCTGTTCCCTATTCTCACTACAAATCACAATGTCATTTGCAAACATCATAGTCCACGGGGACTCCTGTCTGATCTTGTCTGTCAATCTCTTCATCACCATTGCAAATAAGAAAGGGCTCAAAGCTGATTCTTGATGTAATCCCACCTCCACCTTAAATGCATTTGTCACTCCCACCGCAGACCTCACCGCTGTCACACTACCCTCTTACATATCCTGTACCACTCTTACATACTTCTCTGACACTCCCAACTTCCTCATACAGTACCACAACTCCTCTCCAGGCACCCTGTCATATGCTTTCTCTAAGTCCACAAAGACACAATGCATCTCCTTCTGACCTTCTCTGTACTTCTCCATCAACAGTCTCAGAGCAAACATTGCATCTGTAGTGCTCTTTCCTGGCATGAAACCATACTGCTGATCACTAATCATCACCTCCCTTCTTACCTTAGCTTCCACTACTCTTTCCCATAATTACATGCTGTGACTGATCAATTTAATCCCTCTGTGGTTACTACAGCTCTGCACACCACCCTTATTCTTAAAAATCAGTACCAAAACACATTTTCTCCATTCCTCAGGCATCCTCTCACTTTCCAAGATTTCATTAAACAATCTAGTTAAAAACTCCACTGCCATTTCACCTAAACACCTCCATGCTTCCACAGGTGTGTCATCTGGACCAACAACCTTTCCATTCTTCATCTTTTTCATAGCTATCCTTACTTCCTCCATGCTAATCCACTGCATTTCATGATTCACTCTCCGCATATCATCCAACCTTCTCTCCCTCTCATTCTCTTCATTCATCAGCCCCTCAAAGTACTCTTTCCATCTGCTCAACACACTCTCCTCACTTGTAAGTATGTTTCCCTCATTATCCTTTATCACCCTTACCTGCTGCACATCTTTACTAGCTTGGTCCCTCTGTCTAGCCAATCGGTACAGGTCCTTTTCTCCCTCCCTAGTGTCCAACCTTTCATACAACTCTTCATATGCCTTATCCTTAGCCTTCACCACCTCTCTCTTTGCCATGCACCTCATCTCCTTATAGTCCTGTCTACTTTCTTCATCTCTCTGACAATCCCACTTCTTACTCGCCAACTTCTTTCTCTGTATACTCTCCTGTACTTTCTCATTCCACCACCAGGTCTCCTTGTCCTCCTTCCTCTGTCCAGATGTCACACCAAGCACCTTTCTAGTTGTCTCCCTTACTAGCTCTGCTGTAGTTACCCAGCTATTTGGTAACTCTTCACTGCCACCCAGTACCTGTCTTAACTCTTCCCTGAACTCCACCTCACAATCACCCTTTTTCAATTTCCACCATTTGATCCTTGGTGATGCTAATGCCTACAGAGTGCGAATATATGGACAGAGAACTTATACATACAGAGTGCAAATATATGGACAGTGAACTTATACATACAGAGTGCAAATATATGGACAGCGAACTTATACATACAGAGTGCAAATATATGGACAGTGAACTTATACATACAGAGTGCAAATATATCGACAGTGAACTAATACATACAGGGTGCAAATATATGGACAGCGATAAAAAGCTGATAAAAGCACATTGTCATTAGTTAAAGAATTCACAAGTTGCAGTTCATAGAGATGACATTAAACACAAAGTATACATTTTGGAACAAAGATGATTAGATTAGATTACATAGCCTAGTCAAAATTATGTTTGCCCCATATCTATTAAATTAAATTAGTTCAGAGAGAAGAAATTAGTAGGATGCATGTTGAGTGATGGGGATGGGTTAGTTCTTCCTAGGATAGTGCAGGAGCTGTGCTGCTTTCTGCCAAAATGCTTAGTTTACGTCTAGTACTGAAAAGAACTTACCATATGGCATTGGCCAAACCATTTCCTCAGCTGTAAGTAATGAACAATGTTTTCTTTTAATGACTTTATTTAACTCTTCTAGATCAGTACAAAACATGAACTTTTTTGTGATTCAGTTATTTCTCTTTTCTGCTGCAAAGATCTACTCGTACATTTGTTGAGATGAAGTTCTAAAGTACAAATAAAGAACGGAAGAGCTGAAAACTAAGTTGGATATAGCATCTTTTCTCCCTTTGGCTGCCATTTTTTGTTTTATGAAGTCTACTGGTACATTTCTTGGAACTTATAACATAGGCACATAGAATCAAGATTTATCAATATATGATATTATTCTTTCAAATTTCCAAAGGCAGTAAATAAATCAACACAGTCGTTAGTCATAAAGGCTACATGCAGTTTTTAGGAAATTTCTTCAGTTATGTGACTGCTCATGAATTTGTACAGGAACACATTTTCTATATAATTTGATACAGTGAATTCATTTTATACTTCCAAGCTCCTGACAAGCCAAACAACCCAACATATTGGGAAAAGTAACTAATTTAACTGTTTTAAAACAGAATCTTGAATTTCATATTTTTGCATTCAAGGCAGTAGCTTTTGACCCATTTCTTTACTTGGTACTTTTAATTTCATAATGGTTTGCACAAAACTCTCTTTCTGTCCCTTTTAGCCCAAATTTTCAAAACAATCTTTACATGTATTACACTCTAAAACTGTGTTTAATTTAAATTTAGCATTGCATTTATTTATTTTGAGCATTTGTGTTAGCAGTTTGTCTCAATGTCTCCAATGCAATTTCCTATTT
This sequence comes from Protopterus annectens, assembly GCF_019279795.1. NCBI lineage: Eukaryota > Metazoa > Chordata > Ceratodontiformes > Protopteridae > Protopterus > Protopterus annectens. Next base: position 1,964,220,271 of record NC_056731.1, read on the forward strand.
TACTGTATTAATTGTTTTCTCTTGAATTGCACCCACCAGAGTTATTTGTTCATGGAACTCATTTTCTTGTTTCTATTCAAATGCGTGCAATTTATGTTGAACATGTTTCTTTCCTTTAAACATTTTTGCAAAAGTATCACTTGTACCACAGCTTCTATAAAGTTAATTAAAAATAAGACATTTCTTCCTCTCATGGTTAAAGTCTCTTGTATACAAGACTTAAATGTCAATTGTGCCATACATCCTAGACACTCATTTGTCATTGCCATTACTGTTACAGTGCATTATCACTTCATTTCTCATTTCTCCTTTTCATTTGAATAACATTTTGCATACCTCTATTTCTTAAGTCAATTCCTTTATAAGTTTACTTGTACTATGAGTTGCTCTGAATACATTCACAGCTTTTGGTAAGTCAAGTTGTTTAGCTTGGGTTACCTGGAATAGCTCTGGTGGGTGAAAGCCGGACATAAAACCATTCAACTTGCCAAACATGAACTAAAGAGTACTACTCTCAGTATATGTTCACTGATAGGATGCAGCTTGTAAGTGGATGACATGATGATAAGGAGGTGGCTAGACTTCCTCAGTAACCAGGAGACAGGATGGAAGGGCAGTGTAGCAAAGTCGCTTGGACTGGGATCCATAGTCTACTACTCAGGAAATGAACAGACTAGAAATGGTCTGGGAATTGTGGTGAAAGACAGGCTTCAGAAAACAGCGAGGGATATCATCAGAATTAGTGACAGATTCATGGTGATAAGACACCAGTTTAAGGACATGGCACTAATCATAATCAGCCTATGACCCACAGTTATAAAGAGGAAAAGGGAGCAAGAGAGCATTTAAGAAGCTGTTGCGGGATCTGCTAGATAATGCAGGACAATATGAGATGATGGTACTAATGGTGAACCTGAATACACATATTAGTACAGACAGAGCAGTAAATGAAGATTGCTTGGGTTCACATGGATGCACAACATTAATAAAGAAGGAGAGGAGGTTCTAGACATGCGTCTGGCAAATGACATGATGGTGACCAACACATGGTTCAGCAAGAGAGAGAAACAGAGACACAGTCACAAGATCATATACAAGGCATGCAACATGCAACTCAGGTAGACTTCCTCCTTGCAGGGAAATTGTTAGAATCGGTGACTGCAAAGACATCCCCAGTTTAACAGTTGGCCCACTACATAAACATTCAGCTGCAAGCAGTGGTCAGAGAAGGTTCTAATGTCAACAGAGACTAGGCTGAAGACCTGGAATTTGACTGGAGAGAAAGCTAAGAGTTCAAGGAAATACTTAAGGCTCTAACACTTAAGGGAGAAGAGAAAATAGGTGGAGTTGAAGAAGAATAGCAGCACGTCAAAATAGCATTTGTGAGGACTATAAAAAAATATGTAGCTGAGCCAGATATGGAAATAAGGAACACTGAGATGGGCGAATGCAGAAGTCCAGAAAGTCATCATAAGAAAAATGTGCAAGAAAAAGCAGTAGATCGAAAATATGGACCAGGCTAAGAAGGAATTCTGGTTTGCTAACAAATAGGCTAAGAGAGGAATTGCAATGGTAAAAAAACAAGGCATCAGGGGCACTCTACCAATTTCTGAAAAGTGACTTAATAGATGGCATAAAGAAACTTTATTAGGTTGCAAGGCAAATACAGAAAGATGAAGAAGATAGACATCAGACACCCTTCATAAGGGATGCCAGCAACAATCTGCTCATCAGTCCAGAGAATATCAAAGGAAGATGGAAGGAATACTTTTAACAACTTCTGAATTAAGAAAACCCTGCAGAAGTTGTACTGCCCCAGACACTGCCTATGATGAAAGAAGAAGAGGAGCCCTCCCTTGAAGAAGTAAGAATAACACTAAGAAAAATGAAGTCAGGAAAAGCAGCAAGTTCAGATGAGGTCACAGCAGATATGATCAAGCTGTTGGGTGAGTTAGGGGAGAAATGGCCCCTGAGGGTACTCATAGCAGTATTGAGATAGGCATATCCCAGATGGCTGAAGAATAAGCATACTAGTGCCAGGGTATGAGAACAAAGGTGATATTCACAACTGTAGCAGTATTGAGATATCAGACTCCTGTAATACTACATGAAACTTCTAGAGAGGGTCATTAATAAATTAATATGCAGAGTAGTAGAAAATAAGATAGGAAATGAGCAGTTCAGATTCAGATCAGGATGCAGCACAACTGACTGATGTTTGCATTGAGACAGATAGTTGAGAAGAAGCTTGAGATGGCTGGGCATTCCTAGATCTGGAGACAGTATATGACAAGATCTCAAGAAAGCTGATTTGGGTAGTCCTGAGACAGTTAGACGTCCCAGAAACATTGGTAGAATTAGTGCAGGCTATATACAAAGACCAAATGACATAAGTATGAATAGTGATCTCACAGAGGGGCTCCCAGTGGGAGTGGGATGTGCAACAGAGTTCAGCTCTGATCCCATTGTTGTTCATACTGGTGATGGACTACATTAGCAAACAGGTTGGAGGGGACAGATCAACAAAGTTGTGGTATGCAGACAATGTGGCGTTACAGACTCTGAAGAACAACTCCAGCAAAGGATAGGGGAATGGAATGTAAAACTGGATAAAACTGAATACAGATAATACAGTCGAAAAGGCAGCAAATGGGAGAAATCAGAAGAAGCGGAGAATTGAGTTAGAAGGGAATGTAGTGGAACAGGTTAACATCTTCAAGTATCTGGGAGGGCAGTTGAGGGGCAGGGAAGTCTGAATGAGAAGATCAGTGCTAGAAGGGCCACAGCCAACTGGCACAGTATGTCAGGGGTAGTGTATGACAGAAAAATGCCAAAGAAGCTGAAAAGTAAGGTGTACAAAATAGAGGTGCGATTAGTATTTCTTGTGATGCCCGTGCACTGGCCCAGTAATCAAGGAGCCTCAATCCTCACCACTAGCACCAGTGAGGGGCGTGCATATTGGGAAGGATAATAAGTACACTCACAGTAAAGTACAATTTAACACCAGTGAGTGGGGTGCACATTGGGAAGGATAACAAGTACACACACAGTAAAGTACAATTTAACACCAGTGAGGTTGGGAAGGATAACAAGTACACAAAGTACAATTTAACACCAGTGAGGGTACAATTTAACACCAGTGAGGGCGTGCACATTGGGAAGGATAACAAGTACACACACAGTAAAGTACAATTTAACACCAGTGAGGTGCACATTGGGAAGGATAACAAGTACACACATGCACATTGGGAAGGATAACAAGTACACACAAGTGAGGGCGTGCACATTGGGAAGGATAACAAGTACACACACAGTAAAGTACAATTTAACACCAGTGAGGGGCGTGCACATTGGGAAGGATAACAAGTACACACACAGTAAAGTACAATTTAACACCAGTGAGGGGCGTGCACATTGGGAAGGATAACAAGTGCACACACAGTAAAGTACACTTTAACACCAGTGAGGGGCGTGCACATTGGAAGGATAACAAGTGCACACAGTAAATGTATCCAGGACTGTATGTAAGCTTCTGAGCCCCCCAAGCCTTTCTGTGTTGGAGGGAAGCCTTCTAGATTATCAGTGGGAGTGGTAAGCACTAGGTAACCTGTCTGCCACATAAGGAGTAGTTCTGGCCCAGAAATTATAGTTATTGGACATTTGGGCAATGTTCCATCTCTCTCAACTTTCTGATTTGAAAGCTTGCATTTGCACTTGTTTCTGTCCTGTAACTCATCTAGTGCAGATACAGATTCTTAGTTTTAGCACTTAAATTTGCTTATTCATGCTCAGCACTTGTTCAGAACTTGTAAGCACTAAATAAGCTACTAATTACTATAGAACTCAATCTTCCTCATTACCTAGAGGAAAACAGTTTTTGTACTTACTTTTTTTCACTTGCTTAGAGAAAAACAGCTCTTGTACTCACTTTCCTCACTTATCTAGAGGAAAATAGTTTTTTATTCAGGCATGTCCAAGGGTCAGCTCCCAGTGTTCTCTCCTGTCTTTCTGATGAATCTGGGTATCTTGAGGCAATGTAGAAATTCCCCCATGGACACAGACAACCCTCTCCTCCTACCACCCAACACTACAACCTGTGAGAGATGCACTTATCTAGCCAAACTGAAGGTAAAACTCTCTCCAACCAAGACTGAACTTGACAGTCATGAGGAGAAGGTAAACATTTGCACCACACCACACTCATCACATAGTCTCACTAAAGCTACACCACCAAAATCCACACATAGTAACACAAAAACATTCACGGAGGCTCTCAATAATAATCTGTCTAAGCAACAGAGACCTCCAAAGCAGAAACGCAAGCAACCTCCATCCCCCAACACAACGCAAATGACACATAGCCCACAGACTCAGTGTGCCACTCAACCACAGCCAATAAGGCAAAACAACGTATCCAGCATACTAGTCATAGGTGACTCTATAGTCAGGCACATTGATGTCCCACTCACCAGGCTAAACAAGGAGAAGGTTACTGTCAGCTGCCTGTCAGGTACCAGGATCCGCCACATAACCCATGCACTCAGGTCACTTCACAACAAGTACAAATATGACCCTGTCATTGTCCATGTTGGTGTGAATGATCTGAGACATACCTCCCTGGACTACATGAAAAGAGACATGGAAGAGCTCTCTGATCTTGTAGCCCAGGCAGGTATGACCCTAGCCCTGAGTAGCATTCTGCCATCACCCAGAATGATACCACAGTACAAGGACAAAATGATTGACTTCAACTATTGGCTAAGCTTCTGGTGTCATTCTAAGGGGATCCAGTATCTGTCTGCTTGGGATGACATGGTCGACAGACCACGATGCTTTGCCACAGGTGACCTGCACCTGTCACCCCTGGGATTCTGGATATTGGCTAAGAGTCTTGCTGCCCCTATAGTGACTTTTTTAGGCAGGATTCAAATAACAAATTCACCACCATAACAAGAAAAAGCAAGCAAAAACAGGGTAATGCTACTCAATGCTAGAAGTCTAAATCTCAAAATGCACTCACTCGAGGCACTCCTTAAAATGGAGAACATCGATATCTGTGCAGTGACTGAGACCTGGTTCAAGGCTCCAGAGAGCACCCCCTGCATTACCAGGCTATAACTCATACCACATGTTTCGGCCATGTAACCTGGACTGAAACACCAAAGGCAGAGGTGTGTCCATATTCATTAAGGATATCCACACCTCCAGGCTAGTTGCTCAGCATAATGCATCCGAGTTTATCCAAGTGCAACTAACTCTGGGCAAAACTGCATTCCAAATTGTAGCTTGCTACAGATCCTCCACCATGCCCCAGGATTCCCACTCCTCTTTTCTTGATGTAATGGAAAATATTAGGGTTCAACCAAACACCCAAATAATGGGCGACTTCGACTACCCCACCATTAAGTGGGAAAACTACTCATGTACCAACTCCTTAGCTCAATGCTTTCTGGAATTCATAAACTCCAATGCCCTAGATCAACTTATCCACACCCCCACCAGGGGCAACAATATCCTAGACCTACTCATTACCAACATGAGTGACCGGTATTCCACATCTGAAGTCAACTCCTTGTTGGTCCGATCCAACCATAAGCGTATCACCCTTAATATCCACATCCTTCCCCCACCCCTCATTAAGGAAACCACAGTAAAAAATGTCTTCAAAGCCAACTTCATGCTTCCTAAGACAGAAGTGGTGAACTCCATGACACCCATGCAGATGGACAATACAGTTACAACTGCTGAATCCTACACAAATGCACTCCATAAGCACTTACACGAGTGCATGTATCGTGCTATCCCAAACAAAACCAAGATGCTATCCTCCAAAAAACAGGAAGCCAATCTGGTGGTCCCCTGCCATAAACAATCAGTACAACAGAAGGGAGAAACTGTTGCAAAAGAGAGTAAAATCCCATGAGTGGAGGAGCTCCCTGGTCAGCCTCAGTAAGAAGCTGAGATCCCTTATAAGAGCCTCCAAAGCTAGCTACAAAAACAAAATCACAACTAAATCCAAGGACAACTACAAAGCATTCTATAGCTATGTCAAGAATCTAGATGGCAACACCCAGATCTGCTCTGAGTTACAGCACAAAGGCACGAAAATTACAGAGCCAACTGATATTGCCAACATCCTGGCAGATAGGTTCAGTGCTAACTTTACCCCCCTCTCACCCTCTAAAGGGCCCATATCTATCCAGGAAGAATGCAGAGTCCCTGTAATCACAACTATGTAGGTAAAAGCTGCACTCTCTAAATCCAAAAACACAGCATCCATGGGATCAGACAACATCCCAGACTGCATTTTACATGAACTTCAGAACGAACTGGCTCCCTACTTAAGCCTCATGTTCAATAATAGCCTCACATCAGGCTTTGTGCCCACTGAATGGCACACAGCAACAACTATCCCACTCCACAAAGGGGCAGCCACCACTGATCCCGGGAACTATTGACCTATTAGCCTGACGAGCCTGGTCTGCAAGGCCATGGAACGTATCATCATGGAACTCATAAAGAAAGACATTGATAACCTCCAAACTCTGGATCCCACCCATTTTGGATTTGTGAAATGCAGATCATGCCTCCTGGACCTGATTGACTTCTTTGAGGCAGTCACCAAAGCCGTGGATGAGGGTAAGGTGGTTCACACAGCCTATCTTGACCTCGCCAAGGCTTTTAACACCATCCTCCATTCTGGAATTACAGCTAAACTCACTAAACTAGGTATAAATCCCTACGTCACAAGATGGGTTGCCAACTGGCTCACTGACAGAACCCACACTGTAAAAGTTGCAGACTCCAAATCTGATCTCAAAGCAGTGACAAGGGGAGTACCACAGGGTTCTGTCCTGGGACCTCTCCTGTTTGGTATCTACTTCTCTGAAATACAGGCTAACACAGAAGGCCTCTGGCTAATGAAGTTTGCAGATGACTGCAAACTAGGAACCATGGTCAAGTCCCCAAATGATGTGGATATCCTACAGAAGGGCCTCACTGAGACAGATGCTTGCTGTCAGAGCCATGGCCTCAAGCTCAATGCCAAAATGTGCAGTGTCATCTCCTTTGGTAAAAACTCTGTACCCATGAACTACCACATAGCCAGCAATCTACTTAACACTGAAGGCATGATAAGAGACCTTGGGACCCAGGTGGACAGTAGTCTCTCCTTTGATAGTTACATCACCACAGTAGTCAGGAAGTCCTTCTACATGGCACACCTAATCATAAAAGGGTTCTCATCCAGGAAAAAAGAGGTCATTTTTCCCCTCTACTCGACACTCATTATACCCATTATAGAGCACAATGCCCCTTTTAAATGTACCTCACAAGACATCTGCAGCAGCTGGAAAGGCCACAGAAGTACCTCACAAAGAGGATTACTGGCCTCAAACAAATGCCCTACACTGACCGCCTCAAAAAAATCCAGCTTTACTCCATAGCATATTGCCTACTCCGAGGTGATCTCTGCCTAACATATAAAGCTATGTCAAACCCAGACCTGTTGGACATGCTACACCTAATGAAATCCCAATCCCTCTGAGTTACACACTTTAGGGATCTAAACCTTGTCACCACAATAAACAGGACATGCTGGAGGGATAGATTCCTGTCCCAGAGACTTCCTATACTCTGAAACAAACTACCCATCTATGTCAAGCAAAGTTCTTCATTAGCACTCTTCAAAAAAATCTTGATGAGTGGATGGGAAATAGGAAATACACGTCGGGGATCACTTCTGTGTCTCTGCTCAACAGTGGCACAGGAAAATAACTTTCTTGAGTGGCATAAGCCATGGAACCTTGTTGGTTTGGCTTACATAGACCCTTGGGCCGATAGCCTAGTACCCACCTATGAACCTATGAACCTATAAAGTACAGTTTCCCTTAAGAGCACACAGAGATCCCAGTCAGTCTGGGGCTGGTTTCTCCCTTTTTCTCCAGATCCCCAATAAGACTTCCCATTAGCACAGCTATAGGGTACATATCTCAGCCAAGTGGTCAAGCTAAAACCTCCAGCACCCTCTCTGTCTAACCAGTGCTTCATGTCCCTGCCCAAGTAGCTGACACACACACACACACACACACTTTGAGATATGAATTATATACAAACACACAGACACTCCTGGGGAAGGCTGGCACAGGTTCTCTGTCTATGCCCCCTTTCTGCCCAGACTATAAGGTAGTACCAATTGCCACCAACCACTACTATCAGCTACCATAAAGGCCCTTACCAAAGAGTGTCCAATTTGACTGTGCAATATTACTGCCATCCAAATTACTGCCATCCAAATAGTAAGTGTGACCAGAACATTTAAGGCTATTGGAGTGGCTTATACAGCATCACCAAATACATGCAAGTACTCTAGAACTTAAATTATCTCTACACAAAACAGCCACAGTTGAAATGTTTAAACATATTTAATAAGAAGTAATAAAAACACAAGACAATACTTATTACTTCAACACAATGACATTACAGAGTTCAGAAATCACAGGAAATACTTTAAAACAATATTGAAGGATAGTCTGTCATAAATATAGAAAACAGCTAGACTAATCTGGATATATTCCTATCTATCTCTAAGAGAAATCACTGTTCTAAATACTACTTACATACAGAGCAAGCAAGTGCTGGTGAGTGGATGTTCTTACTAGATCAAGACAAGATACAAAATGCTCTTCTTACTTTCTGAAATAGCCCTTAAACTGATTATACACCTTAATGCTGAGTCATTTCAGATTACATTATTCTTGACACCTCTGCTGAAGTTTCCCAGGCTCACAGAACTCAAAATTTAACATATCTTTGTAATTTTGCACCTTCCAGGAAGCCACAGCAATAAAGGACACTTTACATGTAAAATCTAGTAATTATCTCTATCTTAAACAATAGAAAGAATTTCCTAGTCCAGGCATCCTGTCTCCGAGCTTGAGATCAAACACAATTATAAAATGATTTACTTAACAGCTTTCTTCTAGGAGGGTGCACTGTGGTTACATTTTTGAAGCTCAGTACAACACATAGTTTAACCCTAACATATAGTTCTCTTTACATTTGTAAAACAAGCCTGTGGATTATATTAATATTTACAATGACATAGAATTATCTGCAAAATTCTATCTGGCTGGACTGGCAGCCCCACAGCTTTTCACATCCCCCTCCCCCCTGAGAACTCAAGCTAGTTTTTTAAGTGTCCCTTGAGAAACGTTGCTTGAGAAGGTTGAGTCTATCTAGGTATATCTTACCCCATTCCCTGTCTTGAGACCCCATCTGCATTGGCATTGCTAATCCCACTGTGATTCTGCATTGACATATCATATGCTTGCAACTCTAGGCTCCACCTGAGTAACTTGGTATTTTGCTGGCTGGCTCAGTGTAACCATGTTAGGGGATTGTGATCTGTAAGTACAGCCAATTTTCTTCCATACAGATAAGGCTGAAGTTTCTGCAGTGCCCACACTACTGCTAGACATTCCTTTTCTACAGCTGCATAGCACTCCTCCCTGGGTTGAAGCCTACAACTGAGATAAACCACTGGGTGCTCTTCTCTCTCTGAAGAAATCTGACTAAGTACAGCCTTCACCCCATGGTTTGAAGCATCTACCTGGACAGCAAATTCTTTGCTGTAATCTGGACTGATTAACACAGGGGGTCCTCTCAAAGCTTCTTTATGCTTCTGGAATGCCTGCTCACATGCTGGGATCCACACTACCTTATCTGGCCTGTTTTTCCTTGTCAGATCTGTGAAGGGAGCAGCTAGGGTACTATAACTGGGTACAAACTTTCTGTAGTATCCTGCTGTCCCTACAAATTCCCTCACCTGCTTTTTGGTAACAGGTGCAGGCCATGCCTGAATGGCTTCCATGTAGGCCAGTTCTGGCCTGATCTTACCACTCCTCACTCTATGCCCCAGGTTGGAGACCTCTGCCATACACACCTGACATTTGCTGGGCTTAATGGTCAACCCTGCCCTCTGTAGTCTGCCCAGCACCTCCCTGACATGCTGAAAGTGCTCTTGCCAGGAAAGGCTGTAGATGACAATATCATCTAGGTAAGCAAGGGCAAAATATCCTGCTCCTGCTAGGATATGATCTACCAGCCTCTGGAAAGTTGCTGGGGCATTTCTCATCCCAAAGGGCATCTTCGTGAACTCATTCAAGCCAAAAGGAGTCACAAAGGCTCACCTCTCTCTAGCACTGGGAGTGAAAGGCACCTGCCAGTAACTCTTGGTAAGATCAGTGATGGTAAGATACTTAGCCCCACCCAGCTGCTCTAGGGCTTCATATGTCCTAGGCATGGGGTAAGCGTCTGACTCTGTGTAAATATTTAACTTCCTATAGTCCACGTAGAACCTGGTGCTGCCATCCATCTTTGGTACCAGCACCACTGGGGAGGCCCACGGACTGCTGGACTCCTGAATTACCCCTAGTTCCAACATTTCCTGCATTTCCTCCCTCAGAGTCTGTTTAACTCTTTCAGGGACCATGTAAGGGGCCTATCTAATAGGTTTTTGGGGTTCTGTATCCACCTGGTGCTGCACCAGGTGGGTGCACCCTGGTTTCCCAGTGAACATTTCCCCAACCTCCTGTAACACTGCTCAGATTTCTCAAACCTGGGTAGGAGATAGCTGCTGGGACATTGTTACCCCTTCCACTAAGGTGTCAGTCCAAGTCTCACTGAGGAGATCAGTCACCAGATCTCCCTCAGACTCCTCCTGCAATCCACTGCAAATACTCAGCCCAAGGGCCTTCCTATCATGGCAAGGTTTCATCATGTTAACATGGTACAATTTGTGCGCCTGCCTCCTGCCTAGCAGTTCTACTATGTAGTTAACATCACTGTCCTTCCTTACCACCCTGTAGGGTCCCTCCCATGCTGCTTGCAGCTTGTTATGTCTGACAGGAATGAGAACCATAACCTGTTGCCCTCAGCATATTCTCTAGCTCGAGCATTTCTGTCATACCAGACCTTTTTTTGCGGTTGGGCTTCTGCCAGGTTTTCCTGGGCCAAGCCCATGGCAGTGGTAGATCCAGGAATTTGCAAAGGGGGGGGGGTGCAGTCTGGTCAGTTATCTACCGGGGTGGAAGCGGGAAAGTGGGACACCAGGTTTGGTGGTTGTTATAGGTGGCATGTGTGTGGGGCCCCCATTTCACAACATACTTTTAGGGGATTTTTCTGAAGCACACTGAACTGATATGCTGCACAGTGCACTACAAAAAGTGCTACCGTATGAGTCCTATTTGTAATCAATATGCATCGCTCTACTTCATGGATTAATGCAACACCTGTACAGCTCCGTGGGTTAGCATGATACTAGCTCTGCTCATGATATCACAAGTGAGCAGTAACAGTGGCTTGACAGTACATTCTTCCTCACTATTGTGTTCATAATAATTCTTACTCTGCTGCTTTTAACAGTATACGTATATGTATGGTACATCTGTGCAGCGTATCTTCATGAATCTCAGACCAGAATATGCTAAGTTAACATGATCTTCAGATACTTTGGGGTCACTGTTGTAATCCCAAAGTGATGATAGCAGCAGGTACTTGCAATCAAAGTTAACAGGACTGCCCTTTTTCACTGGTGTACTGAATACTGACAGTGTAAAGCTAGATGCACAGACTGTTATTTTTTTTCTATTCATAGAGAAGATTTGGATTAAGGAACATTGCAAAGGACTTCAAGAGTTTGATCTCATACCAGTTTAAAAAAGATAGCCATATAAGTACAAATGGATTTGTTCATTACTCCAAACTGATGGCAAAACTCTTGCTCAATTTTAGAATAGTGGCATTCAAAATCTGAAATATCAGAGATGACATAAGCAATATTTTTTCTCATGGGGGCCATATCTTTACAAAAGGGTGCCAGCCAGACTGACTGGGCTTTAATCAACTGCTGTTCTAGTGTAGATGAATGGCTATAACTGGGTGTAGCCAGGCATACTCTCTGTACTCTACAGAGTACATTTTTTTCTGACCAACACATCAACATGTTTTTAGGTCATATGATGTCTACAACTGCCTTAAATGAATGTTTTTAAAAACAATTACAATATTGCTAATAGAAATATTAGTTTTAATAGTTTGGGGGGCAGTTGAAAATAACTGGGGAGGGGCGGGCAGCATTTTGAGAGAGTAGTGTCCATTTTTAACCAGTATGTGTGTGTGTGTGTTGGTGGGGTGGATAGCGGTGTACTAAGTTTCTGGGCATAAAATGGAATTTGCTTGCTACACACCTAATCTAAAATACATCATACCTCTCAACCTCTTATGACTAGAAATCTGGACAAAGCCAAAAACAATTGGGGAACAAAATGGCCAAAAAATACAAGCACATTTTAAATATTGCTCTTATAAGTTTAGAATGTTGCTAGAATACAAGTTTTTTGCCGAGGTGCATTTTCTGGAGGATTTCCCCCCACTGGAAATGTATCCTGACGTGACTCTGTCCAACCAAGAGTCAGAGCACGTGTGAGAACATATTTTGGAATTAGCTTTACTGGTTTTCATTGACTGAATTCTGGTTTCTCTTTTAACTCTCTTGCTGAAATGTTTTGTGTGTGCGTGTTTGCAGTACCAAGTCAAAACATTTGCACTACAAAAAAAAAAAAAAAAAAAGAAAAGAAAAATATTACTGACTCTCAAAATGTATTGTAACCACTGAAATATAAATTTGTGGTTATACAATAAGGTCTTTACCTCACAGGTAGATGCAGAGTTTGAGTGGTTATTGGCTAGACGTCTAGTAGTCTGCTGCTGAACAATAGCCCTATAGTTATCTATAAAGGTCAAATGACTGAATGAAAAATACAAAGCAGATTTCTTATGGCCGGATCGGTTCCAAAGCAATTAAAAAGCAGATTCAGCAGTAACTGTACAATAAATACAATGGAAGATTTAAAATGGAATGCTGTGTAATTTTTACTTAAAATAGGAAATGGGCATATTATATTCTGATATTTGGATAAGGGTATCACCCCTTCCCCATGTTGTGAAATTTAATGTAGGCCAGACTCCCACCCCAATTTACCAGAAGGCACTTCAAAGAAGACAAAGTCCTACAGTGATCTCACCAGTATAGTAATGCAGAGAAGTGGGATATGAACTCACTTTGCTTTCAGTTACTTGCTCATATCAGTTAAGGGGGTTTTGAATGTAAAACAGCAGCACAAAATTCCCGGTTCTTAAAACCAACAACCAAAAGCACCAGCAGTAACCAGAACAGTGGCTTAAGCGCTTTGGTCCTGAGTACATTGGACTTGTACTCACTTATTTTCTTGTTGCTGGTGGTGCTTTTTGTTTAGAATGAAGTGGCTGGCTCCTTCAAACTCTTCACAGGGTGGTAGTCTTCTCCAAGCAGTGCACAGTTTCAAAGGGCCCAAAATTAAGAGTCAGATATTCTACACTGTCCAAGCAGCTGTGGTCAAATTCCACGCTCGGTGCAACTTTCGAATTGCTAGCCATGTTGGGGGCAGAGATAGAAGAGCGCATCAGCACCCTTCTACATCCCCAACAGGGAATGACAAGTAGTCAGTTAATAAAAACATACAACAAGACAGCTGTGCAAGAGCTGCACATATGCGTAGTTTGCAAAGCATCCTTCTATGAAAAAAAATGTTTTTTTATTTCTCGATCTCTACATATCTCCGTGTTATATGCATGTAAGTGTATGTGTGTGAGACGTGTGCGAGTAATGAATGAATGAATATGCATGTGAAATCTTCACCGGCCTCACGATTATGCATCTGATATTATTCTAGTGTACTGTAATACAATAATGCCGAAGATAAATGCAAAAAAAAAAATTGTGATTCAAAGGAAAAAAATGAAAAATTAAAGAAGAAAACAACTGCCGCCAAAGCTGCTGAATTCTACATAGTGAACGATCATTCTAAAAAGCACTGGAGTTGAATTAATTAGTGCTTAACTACTTCACTTTACATTAAAACATTTGTTTTTAGAATGTTCGTTCCTACAGAAAGGAACCACACTATGCGATCATTCTAAACAGCAGAGTTTTAATGTAAGTAGGATTGTCACCTTTTCATATGCCCAAAGTGGGACATTTTTTAGAACATACTAATTTATATTTGAACGAGGGCACTTGGCTGTGTAAGGTATGAAAGTACAGGGCCAAGAGAAGTGCATGTTTTAAGAGGAGATCCGAGGCATTAGATGCAAAGGTACCCAGCATTTCTTTTGTGCCCTCTGCGCATGGCCCTATGAATTTTGTACCAGTTTTTGCAATATTTTATATTTGATTTTCTCTGGGTATCGCCGTGCTGGAGTGACTTCAGAAGGGCCTGTACTTACAGAATAATGTGTACTTGACACAAACGGCACTGCCCCCACATCGGGGCATTTATTCTAGAGGAGTGAATAGGAATGTGTCATGATATGTGAGTATTTACCAAAACAGCCCCAGATATTTATTAATAGTGTTAACATGATGTCCAGTGACTTGATCACTAGTTACTCATTTGACGAATCGCTAGGTTTAGTGGTTACCTGGAGTTGTGGGTACTGTGAGGACGCAGGTTCTGGGATCCCAGAGGCAGTATATTTATGGGGGTAATACCAAGGTTGGTAAAACTTTGCCAGACTTCACTTGTAATATTCCAAAGTACCACCCTTTGTAAAGTGGAAGCGTGGCTCAGGGCTGTGGTTTGGAAGACCCGGTGACACATGGCTGGGACTCTGGGTCATTACAAGTAGTAGTATGATTACAGATTTCCTTTTTTCCAACCAGAATTAACCAGTATATGGGTGCCTTGTACAAAGTGAAGAACTACATTACCTCAAAGTGAGATCACTCCAGTAGTTAAATAAACCTTGTCCAGCTAGTACAAAATTGAACACTGTCTTCCAACAACAGCTTACAATGATTTACTGTCACAGCTCTCACCAACGCGCCAAAATTTCAAGGGAAGATGCAGTTGGAGGAAGACCGTTCTACATGTTATTAAAATAACAAATCATCTGACTGCAATCTCCAATCACATCTCCACATCTCCGATGTATTTGGTGTGTTGGTGACAGGATTCTTCTGGAAAGATGCACCTGATTTTCCAAAAAAAAAAAAGTTGAAAAAGGGGCCGGTGCGCACCTAAATCCGCCACTGCATG
Source organism: Protopterus annectens (assembly GCF_019279795.1). Taxonomy (NCBI): domain Eukaryota; kingdom Metazoa; phylum Chordata; order Ceratodontiformes; family Protopteridae; genus Protopterus; species Protopterus annectens. The sequence continues at coordinate 1,964,235,408 of NC_056731.1, forward strand.
AGTTCCCTGAGCCTTGTCCTGAGCTTTAGGACATATGCTACAATAGACTCCTGGTGAGATTCACACTCCCCTTCCCACTCATCACGAATTAAATCTAGAGGCCCCCTCACCCTATGCCCATACAACACAAAGGGTGAAAAACCTGTGGATTCCTGGGGAACCTCTCTGTAAGAAAACAACAGATGGGGCAAATATTTGTCCTACTCCCTCTTAAACTGGTCTGCAAATGCCTGTAGCATGGACTTGCATGTAGAGTTTAACCTCTCAACAAGACCATTAGTCTGGAGATGGTAGGGGGTGGTTTTTAGGTGCTTCACCCCACAGTGCTTTCACAGACAAGCCAGCAGATCTGACATGAAATTGGCACCTCTATCAGTCAGTATTTCTTTTGGGAAACCTACCCTGCTGAAAATCTTTAACAAAGCATTTGCCACCTTTTCTGCCTCAATGGAGGGCAAAGCCACTGTCTCAGGGTATCTTGTAGCATAATCTACTACTACTAGGATATACTTTTTCCCTGTGGAACTTGAGCTACTCAGAGGCACCACAATATCCATAGCTACCCTCTGAAATGGCTTCTCAATCACAGGCAAAGGTATCAAAGGAGCTTTCACCTTGTCTCCTGCTTTGCCTACCTTTTGGCACTGCTCACAGTTTCTGCAGTACCCTGTTACATCTCTAAAAATGCCAGGCCAATAGAAGTTCTGCATAATATATCTCTTTGCAAGTTTTATGCCCATATGACCTGCAAAGGGAATATCGTGGGCTATGGCTAGAAGTGCCAGATGGTAGGCTCTTAGCACTACCAACTGCTTTATCCTTTCACCTTCTAGCCCTCCTTCAGGGGTCCACTCTCTATTCAGTAACCCTTTGTCTCAGCATACAGATTCCTCCTTCCCTTAAGAATCAGGTGCCTCACTAGCTACCTGCCTTAGGCCTTGCAATGTAGGGTCTGAGAGCTGAGCCTGTATCAACTCTCTCTTTGTAAGCCAGCTCCCCTTCCATAGGAAGTCTGTTATCCTATGAAAGCAGTGCCTCACTGTCAGCCTGGGTACTACTCACCTCTGCCCTTGCAGTCACTCTGTCCAAGGGAACACCAGTACCCACAAGCAGCTGTGGTTCACATTCAGTCTCACTGATACAGGGTAGCTCCCTCCCTAAAATAACCACCTCACCAGTCCTGGCTGCAAGTGTGCAGTCTGCCTGGGTCTTTCCCAGGCTACCAGACCCACATGCTTGTCTCTAAGCCTGACTGTGTGTAACTGCATGAGCACATGATACTGCATTATCAAACTCCTTCCCTATCAAGACATCTGCAGGAGGGTAGTTTGGTACCCCTGTTGTCTCAAGACAACCTACTATTGGCATTTTGTCTTTCCCACTTACTGGCTCTGTCACCATTTGTTCACCACCTTGCCTCCATGGACATCTATATGCCACATGGCCCCATTAGTTGCATTCAAAACATTTAACCCTAGGTCCTGGATGTGTACCTGGACTAGTGGCTTCCGCTGCTACTGGCAGATTCTGTTGGGGCAGTCTGGTCTGCCCACCATGGGTTCCTTTAGACCCATGAGCAGCACTAAGCATCCCTTTCCTGTGCAGGGATGCCCTGCTTGCTAAGTATAGGTCTCTCTTCTTCACCAACTCATCTGAAGTAGCACTTTGTCTATCAGCTAACCAGATCTTCATGTCCTCAGGCAAAGAGCTAAGGGCTTGTTCCCTCACCAAAAGGTCTGCCAGACCTTCAAAAGTGGTGACCTGACATCCACTCACCCATCTATGAAAATAAGTGCTTAGTTCAGCAACATATTCACACACACACTTTCATCTGCCTTTCATCTATGCTCACGAAACTTTTCCCTATAGGTTTCAGGTGTTAGCTTAAACAATTCTAACAGACAATTCTTTACAGCCTTATAGTTTAAAAAGTCATAATCAGACAGTTTAAGTACATTTACAGCTTTACCACAGGGTACTGTACCCAGAGCCTTTGGTCAACATCATACTGTTTACATACTCTCTCAAACATATGAATGAAACTATCAAAATTATCCCCCTCTGTAAACTGTGGAAGAATTGTACTGACCTTTTGTGCTTCTGGGAGAAGAGTCAGCATCTCCTTTTCATGTTGACTCTGCCTCTCCTTCTCCTCAGCTTCTATTTTCAAACGCCTGGCCTCCAACTCAAGTCGCTTTAGCCCCAGATGGATTTTTAAGCCCTCTGTAGAAAGGTTGAGCTGTCCATTCTCTGAATGTTGCACATCTCCACAGCTAGTCTGATCATCCTCCTGGTTGCTATTTTCTGATACAGCTGTGATCAAAGCTGCAATCATGTCTGCCTTATTCAGAATTCCATGTACCAGTCCTTTAGCTTGGCACATCTCAGACAACTAGCTCCTTGTCAGCTTGCCATACTCCTCTGCTGACATGATTGCCTGCTCTCCCTGACTAACTAAGCTAATAAAAGAAATAAAACAATTGTGATCTGAACAATGAGTGTTCACTGCTTGGCTGATTTAGAATACAAAAACACCTTCAGAGATCACTGTACACAAGCTACAGGAATTCACTACCCACACCACTACAAGCCAATTAATGTGTGATGTGGCTAACTCACCACTATCAAACAATTAATATTTGATGTGGATATCCCACCACTGCCAACAAATTAATATGTGATGCCTATGCACTGGCCCAGAAGCCTCAATCCTCATCACTAGCACCAGTGAATGGCATCCACATTAGGAGGATAACAAGTACACACACAGTAAAGTACAATTTCCCTTAAGAGCACACAAAGATCACAGCCAGTCTGGGGATGATTTCTCCCTTTCTCTCCAGATCCCTATTAAGACTCCCCACTGGCACAGCTATAGGGTCCAAATCTCAGCCAAGTGGTCAAGCTAAAACCTCCAGCACCCTCTCTGTCCAACCAGTGCTTCGTGTCCCTGCTCAAGTAGCTGACACACACACACTTTGAGATATGAATTATATACAAACACACAGACACTCCTGGGGAAGGCTGACACAGGTTATCTGGCTATGCCCCCTTTCTGCCCAGACTATAAGGTAGTACCGACTGCCACCAACAACTACTATCAGCTACTACAATAGCCCTTATCAAAGGGTGTCCAATTCGACTGTGCAATATTACTGCTATCAAATTGTAAGTGTAACCAGAACTTTTAATGCTACTGGAGTGGCTTATACAGTATCACCAAATACATGCAAGTACTCTAGAGCTTAAACTATCTCTACACAAAACAGCCATAGTTGAAATGATTAAAATATTTAATAAGAAATAATAAAAACACAAGACAATACTTATTACTTCAACACAATGACATTACAGAGTTCAGAAATCACAGGAAATACTTTAAAACAATATTGTAGGATAGTCTGACATAAATATAGAAAACAGCTAGACTAATCTGGCTATATTCCTATCTAATTATAAGAGAAATCGTTGTTCTAAATACTACTTACATACAGAGCAAGCAAGTGCTGGTGAGTGGATGTTCGTACTAGATCCAAGACAAGATGCAAAATGCTCTTCTTAATTTCTGAGTTAGCCTTTAAATTGATTATACACCTTACTGCTGAGTCATTTCAGATTCCATCATTCTTGACACCTCTGCTGAAGTTCCCCAGGCTCACAGAACTCAAAATTTAACATATTTTTGTAATCTTGTACCTGCCAGGAAGCCACAGCAAGAAAGGACACTTTACATGTAAAATCTAGTAATTATCTCTGTCTTAAAACAATAGAAAGAATTTCCTAGCCCAGACATCCTGTCTCCGAGCTTGATATCAAACACAGTTGTAAAATTCTTTACTTAACAGCTTTCTTCCAGCACGGTGCACTGTGGTTACATTTTTGAAGCTCAGTACAACATCTAGTTTAATCCTAACATATAGTTCTCTTCACATTTGTAAAACAAACCTGTGGATTATATTAATATTTACAACGACATAGAATTATCTACAAAATTCTATCTGGCTGGCGTGGCAGCCCCTCAGTTTTTCACATTTCTATATAGCATAGAAACTAGAAACATGGGCATTGAAAGCAGAGCAACTGAGGAAATTAATGGTGATGGAGATGAAGTGCCTGAGATGGGTGGTAAGATGCACACTGTGTAATAGTCAAAGAAATGAGGACATCAGAATAGAATTTTATTTTATTTTATTTATTTTACATTTGTTAACCAGGGGTGTCTGACTGAGCTGAAAAGGCCCTTTTTCAGCAGAGGCCCAAAGAGAAAAGCTCCACAAAGAAAAATTACAGCTACATTTAGTTATTTAGACATGATCAGTATACACACAAATTACAAAAGATATGATTTTACAGTGGTATGCGGCACATCAACAGTTACAGTGGAGAGAACAAACAAAAAAATATTAATTTAAAAATAAAGGTAATTAATAGATTTGTGGTGTACAGCTGAAATTTGGAACATAGATAGAATACATACATAGTACACAGGTACAGTACATACATTGTAGATTAGCCAGTGTTTGTCAATAAGATTGAAAACTATTATCAAGTACTCAAGATTTAGTATGTATACCTAAGAAGGCAAAGTAGCTCCAACTGCAGAAAAGGTAATGGAGAACAGATTACAGTGGTTTATGTATGTGTTCAGGAAAGCAAAGGACAATCCGGTGAATAAGATTTGGTCATCCAACAAAGAAATGGATGGATTTTATGTGTGAAGACTTGTGACAATCAGGCATGATGGTTAAATAAGGTACAAGAGTGGTACTGAATCAAGAGAGATGGCAACAGTTGACACAACTCCCCAACCTGATGTAGAAAATGGGAAAATGGGATTGATAATGACGTTAAAGTCTGCTTGCCACTTGTACGATCATTTTATGTATCACAAACTATTCTACATTTTTCATGCAAATCAGCAAATTTACAGTTGCTGGCTCAGCTTTTTAGCTCAGCAACATAAACACCTATAATCTTTGTAGGAACTTGTGCACTTCAATAAATGAGACTAAATGGCAAGTGTTTTCTAGTCTGATAATAATTGCTGAACTTCTCTATTAGGGAACCATTCATTTCAGAGGAGGCTCAAGTCTTCAAGGTGAAACCCACCAAGACTGAGTTCTTTTTTCCTTGTTAGTAAGAATTTGATGGTTTATACAAGTATAGTGTGTAGAGTGAACCTGTTTAAAATAGCAGCTGGGACTCATAGAGATATGCTGCATGCTGGACCAGTGTTGGCACTGCATAGTATAGATGCACTAATACATAAACAGGAATATTCAGATGGTGGCAGTCTATTAATCTCAGCACCTAGCTTTACTCTGATGTGGAAATTAGAGCAATTATAAAAATAAAAAAGATAAAAAAAAATGCAAACCAACCAGAACAAAGTAGAGCAAGTAGTAGGTAGTACAGTGAGCTAGCTGCCATATGACAGATTATGAAGATCCTGTAAGATTATGTTGCAGATACCATGAGATTGGGTTGCAGCAGCTACACCTCACAACTGGCCTCTGTTGTGCAGGTAGGGCTAGAGCTCAATAATTCGATGTGCAGGGCTATCATCTGAGTGCTGTTTGCTGCTACTCTTGTTGGCATGGCGATGATTGGAGATGATTGGTGTATTGCGTGGTTTCAGTGTGGATGTCATTTAGCACTGCCAATGCTTTGATTATGCCATGAAGTCCAGATATGATGCCATGGTGAGACTCATAAATGCTATGGTGGCACATGTTATTGCTATATGCACCTTCATATAGAGGACAGCAAGTGCCACCATCACTGTCCTGTCCAGCAGTGCCATTATTGTCACATTGTGAGGCCATCACAGGGTACACAGTCTATTCCTGCAGGTCTAGATGTTTCTCATTCCATCAAGTAATGTCATGGGTGAAGATACCTGTCAAACTCCAGGGACAGGGCACCTCACCAGTGGTACCATTCCTACAATCATGCCACAACCCTGTGATGTTGGATATTTTGTCCTGTCACATAATGGCACATTGGCTCCAGAACATGGGCACAGGTACCCTGTCTATTTTCAATCCCATAGGTCCCCTCCCAGAAACCAGAGGACACAGACACAGACTACATCTTGTCACAATATTCCCATTATTTGCCTTTGGTGTCGTAGCCACCTACTCAAGTTATGAGATAAGTCATTTGTCATTGTGCCCCTTAGCATCTCTACAAATGATGACAACTCTAACCAACTCCACTCTCCCTCCTGTGTGGTATATGTGTGGATAAGTCTGATGCATAGACTTTAACACTGTATGCATCATGTTTGTTCTCCATGACACCACACTGTAACTCTGTTCATGATGGTCCCACAGAGCTGGACTAGATGCTGCTGATTTATGTGTGCTGTCATGTAATGCAACCATTACTGCCTGGGGATTTGTGCTACAGCCATGGCTGCTGCTTGCTGTCTGTTGGCCTGACTGCCATTGGAAGCTGAGGTAGGATGTTGGCTCTCACAATGGCTGCTGTTATGGATTCAGTGGATCCAAAGAAGAATGGCTGGTCTATATGCTTCCTCATAATCATATTATGCTGCAAGCAGCATTCTGCAAACATTTTCCAGGCTGTATCAAGGGTGTAATATAGTGTCCTCTAGTCATACCCTGGTAACAGAACTGGGCCTTTTGCAGGTTAAACATGCACTGCGTGATATTTCTGGTCTGTGTGTGGATGGTGTTACACTGGGTACTACATGGGTGTTATCAGATAGGGTGCCAGTGAGTAGCCAGCTTCACCTTAAACACAATGGGATTATATGGGGGTAAGATATTTCTACATTCTTGTTTTTGTCATTCTATTTACATGATCATTTAGGACAATGTCTGCACTTACAAACAAGGTGGGCCTGTGGAATTTCACTACACATGAAGTGGTGATATAATTGCTTCTGTGCTAGGTATGGGAATCATGAGCACTGTCAGGGTGTTATGCAGATGCATTGGTTATCAACCCCTATATATCGTACACTAGCCAACAGTTGATGGAATGGTTATTTGCATATATCTTTTGCAGCACTCAGTCATGTCATCCTTGTATTTTGGAGTATATGCAGTGAGCTTGGCCTGCCTGAAGGAGCCCAATACTGCCTGAATTTTGGGAGATGAGATCCCTACTCTAGTGAGTCGATGACTGCATCATCCAAGTAAACTGCTGCATGATTGTTGGGCCCTCATTCTCTATCCTTTTCCCTGTGGAATGTGGCCACTGAGATCAATATGAAGGATGGTATATTGGAAGAGACCATCTGTAGTTGAGAAGGCAGCTCAATTCTTGTCAGCTACAGCAAAAGAAACAGGAGGAGGAAAACACCCCCCTTAAAACTGTGAAAGAGCATTTTACAGACATGCAGGACAGGTTAAGAACTACAATGCCTATAGTAAGAGTACATATGAAGACATCACAGGTGACACAACAGAACATAAAATAAAATAGCTCATCTCAAAGAGTTCAAACTGGAGATAAAGTACTTGCACTACTATCCACTGCTGAAAGCAAGTTCCTTGCAAAGTAAGTGAAGTGCATTATAAGGTGAGACAAACATGAAAAAGGAAGAAAAAACAGCTATACCACATAATTGTTGTGAAATCTTCAAGGGAAACTAAAGTTACTGTAGTATGTTTACAAAACCAAGTAAAGTTCATACAACATGCCCCCCTTAAGTGAAAATAGGGGAGATGTTATCAATATCTCAGAAGCAAGATGTGAAGAAGTTTGTATTTAGGAATAAAGACATTTTCACAGAGTTCCCTGGTAGAACCAACTTAATTCAACACAACATTGAAAGTGTGCCTGGTAAGAAAGTAAACTTGAAACAGTGTCAGTGCCACATACAAGGGGCAGTTTGTCATACTGGGCTGCTTGACTGAAGCCCCCCCACCCCCCACCCCAGATAAAAAGAGAAAAAAAGAAAACTGCTAACTCATAAAGTGAACTATTATTTTAAATAAGACTATACTTCACTTTCTGTTGTATTAACAAAATTATGGTATAGCACCACCATAAAATCAAAGGAAGTAGTCATTAGACATTCCTTGGATGTCTGTATCCAAAATCATGATATAGTGTTACCATAACAGTAATGAAAGTAGTCATTAGGCATTCCCAAGATATCTCAACTTTTTTTTAAGACTTGTAGTATTGAACAATCACAAAATGATTTTGTTGGTTCTGTGGCATCAAAAGCATAAAGTTATTGGAGTATCAGCAACTACACCCTGGATTTTCTGTTTTTTTATTCCAATAATTTTAAATTAATCTCGTAGTATTTTGCCTTAGGTACTTGGACTTGGAGATGGATTTTAGGAGTTAACAGAGGCAGAAAGTGGCTTGAGGGTTTGAGACCCACTTTTAGTTTTCATTTCTTTAATAACTACTTATACTTTTAAGACCAGTTGACATAATGGTTAAGATCTTCACCTCCCATGCACAAAGTATAAGGTTCCATCCTGACCACCAACCAATGCATGTTTGGAGTTTGTATGTTCTTCCTGCATCTCTGTGAGATTTCTTCCACCTTTGAAAACATGCTGAGTGTTTTCCATATGAAACTCACCAGTGAATGGAGCTGTGGGCAGCAGCACAAGCCTACATGATGCTCTATAGGGGAAGAGTTGCATAGACCAACTGCTTAAGATAGGAGAATATGGATAACAGACTGCATGCTGTGGCAGGGCTAACCACTCAATGCTGTAAAATTATGGCTCTAAGTGATTCTGTCATGTTGACTAATGTCACCAAATGCATGTGGGTATTGGCTCATGACAAGTGGGTTGAGGACCTGACCTACTCCAACCAATGCTAACGGTAAGAGGGTGTATGTGCCCCTATTGGCCACTGTGTGACCACCATAAAGCCCAGCAGCCCTGGGTCAGTAAGCTGCTGGCTAGCTGGTGTCCAGTTGCCCAATCTACGTTACCTGATATATTTCTGTTGAGCAAAAGCTGGACAGAAAACTAATCAACCTGCCAAGCATGAACTAAGAATTGTTATGCTCTGTAATCCAGAGGATGGAGCTTGGAAGTGAATGACACAATGGTACAGAGGAGGCTGGACATCCTATGTATCCAGGAAATGAGATACAAGGGCAATGCAGCAAAGCCACTTAGCTTGGGATCCAGAGTCTACTATTCAGGAGGGGGGACAGGCTAGAAATGGTGTGGGAATTGTAGTGAGAGAGAGGCTTCAGAAGGTAGTGAAGGATGTCACCAGAATTATTGACAGACTCATGACAATCAGGCTCTAGCCTGAAGATAGGACATTATTCATAATCTTAGCCTATGCCCCCAGCAGGGTTGTAGTAATGAAGAGAAGCGTGTATTCAGGCAGCAGTTGCAGGACCTACTAGATAAAGAATTGTTAAATAATTGGTAAAAATAATTGTTTGATAAAGACCTACTAGATAACATGAACTGGTGTTGATAATGGGTGACTTGAATGCATGTAAGGACAGAGAGAACAGGATATGCAGACTGCCTGGGTCCTCATGAGTAGGCAACAGGAATATAGGAGAGGCAATTCTAAATTTCTATCTGTCAAATGGCTTGATGGTAGCCAACACATAGTTCAGAAAGAGAAACTGTCACAAGATCACATACAAGAGTGGCCAACATGCAACACATGTAGAATTCCTCATAGTATAGTGAAAGGGCATTGGGGTAGAATCAGTGACTGCAAAGTTATCTCCAGTGAAACAGCTGGCCTACTATGTAAACCACTGGTTATCACAATCAGCTGCAAGCAATGGACAGAAAAGGCTCTAAGGTCAACAGAGACCAGGCTGAATACCAGGAAGTTAATGGGAGAGAATGTACAACAGTTCAAGGAATTACTCAGGGCTCTAGTACACAGAGAAGAAGAAGAAATAGAAGTAGATGGAGTTGAAGAAGAATGGCAGCTCTTCAAAACAGAATATATGAGGACTGCAGAACAGACATGTGGCTGAGCCAGGTATGGAAATAAGATACATAAAGAAAGCTGGTGGTGGAATGCAGAAGTTCAGGAAGTCATCAAAAGAAATAAAGAGTGCAGGAAAAAGTGGGAGACAGAAAAGATGGACTGGGCTAGGAAGGAATACTGGTTGGCTAACCAAGAGACTAAGAAAGGAGTTGCAATAGCAAAGAACAGGGCATCAGAACCACTCTACCAGCTTCTGGAAAGTGACTAAGTAGGTGGCACAAAGAAAGTATTTCAAGTTGCAAGGCAAAGACAGAAAGATAAAGAAGACAGTCAGACACTCTTCATAGGAGATGCCAAAAACAACCTGTTCATAAGTCTACAAGAAGTCAAAGACAGATAGAATGAGTCATTCCAGCAGCTTCTGAATGAAGAAAACCCCACAGAAGATGTACTACCCCAGATACAGCCTACAATGAGAGAAGAGGTGCCCACCCTAGAAGTAGTAAGAACAGCACTAAGGAAAATGACATCAGGGAGAGGGTGACTGATAAATGGATATACATAGTTGTAGAAAGTAAGATGGGTGATTAGCAATTTGGATTCAGATCAGGATGCACCACAACTGAGCAAATGTTTCCAGTGAGACAGATAGTTGAGAAAAAGCTAAAGATCAGGAAAGAGTCCAATTGGGCATTCCTAGACTTGCACAAAGCATTTGACAGGGGCTCAAGAAAGCTGATTTGGGCAGTTCTGAGATGGTTCAAAGTCCCAGAAACTTTGATAGAATTAGTGCAGGCTATGTACAAACATCCAGTGACTCAAGTATGAACAGTGTTCAGCCTCACAGAGGGGTCCCCACTGGGAGTGTGTGTGTATCAGGGTTCATCTCTGAGCCTATTGCTGTTCATACTGGTGATAGATTACATTACCAAACAGATTGGTACAGACAGATCAGTGAAGTAGCAGATTATGTAGCTTTACTGGCAGACTCTGAGCAAGAACTTTAGCAAATTTTAGGGAAACAGAATGCAAAACTGAAGGCACATGGGATGAAACTAAGTTCAGATAAGATGGTGGTAATGGCAGCAAACTGGGGAAATCAGAAGAAGCTTAGAATTGAGAGAGAAGAACTGATAATAGAACAGGTTAACAGCTTCAAGTACCTAGGAGGGGTGGCTGAGAAAAGGTAAGTCTGAATGAAGAGATCGAAGTTAGAATCAGAGGGGCTGCAGCCAAATAGCATACAGTGTTAGGTATAGTGTGTGACAGAAGAATAATAAAGAAGCTGAAAAGTAAGGTGTACAAGATAGTGGTGTGACCAGTACTACTGTATGGTACAGAAACCTGGGCAGTAAAGGCAGAGCAGATGAGGAAGCTAGAAGCACTGGAAATGAAGTGCCTGAGACAGGTGGCAGGATGCACACGGTGGGGCAGAGGAAGAAATGAGAACATAAGACTAGAAGCCAAACTAGCTTCAGTTGCAGAAATGATCAAAAAGAACAGATTATGGTGGTTCAGGCACATGTGCAGTAAACCAGAAGACAATCTGGTGAAGAAGATATGGGACTAACAGGAAGAAGGTAAGAGGGAACGAGGGTGTGGCAGGTGTGAAGTTCACTCCTTGAATTATGTTATGCACCTAGTTCACTAATATAAATCAAACTGTAAAATACGTACTACAAAATAATAAAATAGAAAATAGTAGGCAGTCCACAGTTGAATTAAAAATGAAATTTCCTTTACTGAAACACACAAACAAGTGATCTTAGTTGAGTATAATGAATAGCATCAAAAACATTCCTTATTTATATATAATCAGGTTATTTGGAGCAAGGGAGTGGTTACAGAGGGTGGTTCTGTTAAGAGCAATAAAAGCATTAAACTCATTCCTTTAACCAAGTCTCCCTTCCCCCTTAATGCCATAGTGTAAACTGACTGTGCTACCTTAGAACTGAAACTAAAAAGCTGGAGACAAATTAAAATATATAATATAAGAACAGTTTATTAATCCTTTATATAGGCTAACCTACTAATCCAAACTTTATGAAATGTTAAGAAAACAGAAAAACATGTTAAGAAACTAACTCACTAACAAAATGACTAACTAATTAGCTAACAAAAGGATCTACCATTAGACATCTATCAGAATAAATATTAATACATATAAATTAAAACACTTTTAACAAAGCTTGTTTTCGTACCAAAAAGAAAACCAGCTCGAACCAACTTCCAAATAGCCACACTCGGACAAATGGACTTAGCACTTTCATTCACTTTATTGACGTGAACTTCATCAGAAAAAACACTCACAGACCTACCCCTTCCTTTTATACTAAATTGAATTAAATGACAGGAAATGATGTAATGCACAAATCAGTCAAATAAAAAATTATAATCAAAGTAAAATAATAATAATAAATCCTACATAATATCATGTACTTCAACATAAATATTTCAACTATACATTAAAAAACATTTCAAATTAATAACTTCATTTAAGCCAGGTAATATGTCCGCCACAAATAGGAGCTGCCAAAATGCCTCTTTGCATTCCAATGAGTTATTTAAATCCCCAGCTAATAAAGCTTTGTCAACACTATCTAAAACAAAAAACTCAAACTTTTTAAATGTAGAACAAGAAAGTGCGTGTCTAGATAATGAATTAGTCTTATCTTTTTTCTTTATAGCTAAAGTATGTTCATATATCCTACATTTTAGAAAACAGAAAAACATGTTAAGAAGCTAACTCATTAACAAAATGACTAACTAATTAGCTAACAAAAGGATCTACCATTAGACATCTATCAGAATAAATATTAATACATATAAATTAAAACACTTTTAACAAAGCTTGTTTTCGTACCAAAAAATACTTCATCAGGTTTGTGTGTAAAAAACATATCATAACATGAATGAACACATGTATAAATCTACAAGTGAACACCTAAGTAGGCTGAAAACTATGACTGCCAAGGTGGAAATACAGTGAAAAATGTTAAAAATAAAAACAAAGCATTAAGACCCTGGGGATCTGTTTACGTATGGCATCTAACTAAGAAAGCACTTAGTTTGAATGAGTAAAAGTGCACTCAAGAGTATCAGAAAACAGTACCAATGTCAATTATTTTCACTGTAAAATACTTATAATGTTTGATATTTGTTTTTACCAATATTAACATGTAATGTCAGCATTAATCAGTCTCATATCAGACTTTTAATAGTCTTTTAAAATGTGGGGCAGTTTTCTGAGTTCTAGTATGCTATTTATAGAACAATAATAATTAAGCCACGGTTTTCTAAAATAGTTCAGTTTCAGCTGCCATAGTAGTTCACATTTTATTAAAAGATTAGAAATGTATCCAGTTCCAAAAGGTCCACATGATCAATAATTTGAAATTTAAAGCCAGTGTGTCTTTTGTGAAGCTGAAGGTGCCAAGTCAGTGCATTATTCTTGCACTTAGCTCTAATTTTGGAAAGATGGCCACAAATCCTTCTTTTAAGTCTATTGAGCATTTTCCCCACATAATTGCTTCACAGTCAGTGCAGCTTGCCCTGTAAACCACCTGCATTGAGTTACAGTCACCTCCTGCATTGGTTTTAATCAGTTTATTTAAATAAAGGAAGAAAAACATGTCTCTCTCCTGTATGTGCCGACAAAAGACAGTTAGCTCCACACTTATTGGTGCAGGTATTCAATGATCTGGGCCTACCTTCAACCCAACTCCTGATGTTTCTGGATTTCCTATACATAAAGGAAGAATCTTCTCCAAGGATGCCCATTAAATACGAGCTTTCAGTAATTATGGCCCAATTTTCTCTAATAATATTAATGATGCTGTGATAGTCAGCAGTAATAGTCAAGAAATAACTGTCTTTAGATTTGTTGTCCATAGATTTCTTTAACACCCATCTATAAGGACTGTTAAGTGCTGGTGCATTTGTACTTTTTAGTTCAATTGTAGATTCCAGAATGCTTCTTAACATATTGCTTTTGTAGCCCCTCACCAAAAAATCATTTTCAAGGTCATTTAAATTCTTATGGAAGGGTTCTATTTTTGTGGTGATCCTAGCCAACCTGTAGCCCTGGGACTTAACATTATATTTTGTCCTGGTGGGATGGAGACTCTTGTAATGTAGCATGAGGTTTACTCTGATAGTTTTTTTTTTTTTGTAAAGATCTGTGTCCATTTTACCTTGGTCCAAGTGTTTAGCAATCTGCATATCTAGAAAGACTACCAAGGTGAGGTTGTGGGAAGAGGTGAAATGCAGGAAGCTAGTGGTTTGATTCAGGTAGTTGATAAAATCTTCTAATTTAGCACTGTCTCCTTTAGACACAATAGGTATGTCATCAGTAAAGTACAGACACACTGTGATATGTTGTATGTCTTCTCTGTTGTGAAAAACATAATCCTCCTCCCACTTGCCTAGGACTATGTTGCCTAGGCTAGGGGCTGTAGCTTCCCCCATGGCTATACCAGTCTTTTGTTTACAGTAATTTCCATTAAACATTAAAAAAATTGTAGCTAAGCACCACATCTAAATGTTTACCTGTTCTTTCATGTTGTACTGGTGTGCCATTGTAATTTTTCCTGTATGAATCAATCATTGTTTCAATACAATAATTATGTAGAAGCCGTTATATAATGATTCAACATCTATTGTTAATAAAATGCTATCAGTATCAGTCGTAAATGTTTTTATTTTCCTTAAGAAATCATTAGAGTCTTTTTTATGTGAAATGTTCTTCTCAGTCAGAGGTTGTAACAACAAATCCAGGTAGATGGCAGCAGCTTCGGTCAGGGATCCCCTGTTTGCAACCCCTGGCCTGTAAGGAGAGTTTTCTCTATTTTTATGTGCAGACAGCTGCAGACAATCTTGTAAAAGAATGGAAATACCCAATTTTGCTGGATACAGACAAATTATTGTAAGTACTGTTTGTTTTGGGTCTCAAAAGGATGGAACATTTTTAAGAGGCTTTCCTATAAAATCTCAAGGAAAATGTCCTCAAGCTTCAGTAGATCAGAGAAAAAAAAGACTAAAACAAAGAGTGAGAAGGTCACACAGAAAAAAACAATCAGTAAAAACTAAATGAAAACTCCAGCCAAGCTAGAACTTCCACTGAGTATCCTCTCAAACCTCTTGTGTCAGAGGCACATGGGATATATGCAAATGTGCCTCTTAGAACATCAAGTGTTTCAGCTACATGGTAATTCTGAATGCCCATGACTTATTTCTTTTTAAGTCATTTGAATGGACAATTATAGACCAATAAAGCCAAACACCACTAGCTGTAGATATGCATATTTCAGCCTAGTTATGCCTCATCGACAGAGCAAAAGCAGAGTGTTTGACTACGTATAAGAAACACAGGGCTGTTATACCCAGATGGTGTCCATTACCATTATGGTGACTGCAAAATATCCCAACTAACAGACTAAAACAAAGAGTGAGAACGTCACACAGAAAAAACAATCAGCTGATGCCCATTACCATTATGGTGACTGCCAAATATCCCAACTAACAGACTAAAGCAAAGAGTGAGAAGGTCACACAGAAAAAAACAATCAGTAAAAACTAAATAAAAGCTCCAGCCAAGCTAGAACATCCACTGAGTGACCTCTTAAACCTTTTGTGTCAGAGGCACATGGGATATATGCAAATGAACCTTATGAACATCAAGTGTTTCAGAATGGCGTAAGGCCAAATGCGTTTCTCCATAGGAAATCATTGTCTGAGCAATTTCTAATTGTTCACTGGCAATGATTCACTTTCTAGGGAGAGTTGTCCCTTCTCTGAGTTGGTACAGACTTGGAGATGGTATATATAAGTTTGGGGGGTGCAGGGGGGAGCAAGGAGATTCTTCCCCTGTTGGTTTTCAGGCATATTTTTTTCATTCTGATGAAGCATTGACTAAGAACTGTGGAAAAAAAACTAAAATGGAAAGCTAACAATTTTCTTTTGCTGTTACCCATATTTTGATACGGGGGGAATTTAATAAAGCCTACATGGACTTTTTTTCCATGTAGGTGTAGTGGAACACTGCTTACACAGAAGTAAACAGGTGTGTGATCCAGTAAGCAGAGCTGGGCGGCGTTCACTCATGCACCTACATGGAAGTATCCTTAGCATACAAATCACCTGAAAAGCAGGTGAATTGCATACAAATGAGGGAGGTAGAGGAATCCATGAAGCAGATAGGCAGTCCTGCAGACCCCGTGTTTGTGTCCGTAGTGTACACTGAAAAATTCCCTGTACAGGATGTAAAAAAAACAACAGGGGCTGTAAAGGGAAGTTAGATGGGCAGAAATAGCATAGCAGAGACAGATATATACAAAACTATCCACTTTGTGTCCAAAACCTTATGGAAAATAATTTAAAATAATGTTATTTTTTTAATAATCTGGGTATGTTTGTGCAGCATTTATTGTTGGAATATTTCTTTGTTGCCCACTTTATTATTGCATTTTTTTAAAGAAAATGCCTAGTTATTAGTGTGTACATTTTCTCACCTATTTGTATAGAATGTGTTATACTTCTTAATTTGTGTCAGTATTCCTACATCTGTTCTTAAAATCTTAGCAGTCCATGTTGCACTGCTCTGCTTGTAATATGTACAGTATTGCACTGACTAATATGTATTAGTTCTGCAAATGTTATTTTCTATTTTCACTTTCTGATATATATTTGCAGCTGCATTAATCTGTTGAATGTGATAACTGACAAAAATTATCTTAATTTTCACATTATCACAAGCTGAGGCATTTATCTGTGTATAGATTACCTAGTTTTTTTTTCCTTTTTTGCTTTCCACTCCTGTTAGCAGCTTTGTATCTTTTGCATTTTTTTCTTATCAGGAATTGCAGTATTTAGTGTTAATATTGATCATTTGTCTTCCCAGTTTCTCCTTTTAATCTACTTTCCCCTGGATCCCCGCCAAGCCAGATTCGATCTATTGGCCTGCAGTGCTCTTTAATAAAACCAGGCAACCAGGATGAGTGTTATTTTCAAAATACACAGAAAGTATGTTTTATAACCGCGGTGGTGGTGCTGGGGTAGCGTTGTCGCCTCACAGTAAGACGCTGTCCGGTTCGACTCTCAGAGCATCTTCTGCGTGGAGACATGCGTGAATGGGCTTACCTTCGTTGAAGGTTGTGCATCAGGGCTGGCAACTCGGTATGTAAAAATCAACTGCCAATCATTAGCGGACCGGAGTTCCGCTGTGGCGACCCCTAACCAGGAAAAAAATCCAAAAGTCACAACAACAGAAAGTAAGTTTTATCCTCTAGACAAAATTAATTGCCAGCCCTTGTTTAATGTCTATTTTTAAGTAAAGCACTCCATCATGGACGTTAGCTTGCCCCCTCCCCATACTATACTTCCTAACAGCAGTCTCCCTTCGCAAGCTGTTTCGACTATTTGAAAGCCCTGCTGTTTTTCTAGTATTACTAAACCTTTTCTCCTACAAATTGTGGTCTTTCTAAATCCCACATACTCCTGGTTACAAGTGTGTTTTATTTCAAAAGAAAGGTATGCAAATCAAGTAAGTCCAAAGTACTTACTGTTTTTCCTGATTGTTTCAGGACATTAGCTGCCCCTCCCCCCATTCTGTACTTAACACAGCATATAAAGACAGACTACAGTTAGAACTATTTGAAAGCCCTGCTGTTTTCCTACTTCTACTAAACCTTTTCTCTTTTAAATTCTTGTCTTCCTAATTTCCACAGAACTCCTTGGCAAAATTGGTTTATTTTATTTCAGTAAGAAAGGTATGCAAAACAAGCAAGTCAGAGTACCTACTGCCTTGTCTTACTGTTTCCTGACTGAAAAGAAAGTATGACTAACTACTCCACTGTTGTAAGTGCAAATATAGCTTAAGGCCTTTCTATATTCATTTACCTTACGTCCTCACTGAAGTAGAGGTTCTCTGTCACCAGTCATGACTAAATACTCCACTGTTGTAAGTGCAAATATAGCTTAAGGCCTTTCTATATTCATTTACCTTACGTCCTCACTGAAGTAGAGGTTCGCTGTCACCAGTAATGACTATCTACTCCACTGTTTTAAGTGCAAATATAGCTTAAGGCCTTTCTATATTCATTTACCTTACGTCCTCACTGAAGTAGAGGTTCGCTGTCACCAGTAATGACTAACTACTCCACTGTTTTAAGTGCAAATATAGCTTAAGGCCTTTCTATATTCATTTACCTTACAGCCTCACTGAAGTAGAGGTTCGCTGTCACCAGTAATGACTAACTACTCCACTGTTTTAAGTGCAAATATAGCTTAAGGCCTTTCTATATTCATTTACCTTACTTCCTCACTGAAGTAGAGGTTCTTTGTCACCAGTGTGAGTACAGTACCAATGAGACCCTGATGCCCTATACTGACCCTGCTCCCCAAACTACACTCTGAGATCTCACTACCCCAATAAAATACTATATAACTTCCTGCAATTAAACAGAATAATTTCCAATATCTTTAAGAAATCCTGAGCTAATCTGACAAGGGCTGACTGATCATTTTTTTTCACATTCAGCAGCTGCTCAGTAGGGCCCCACTCCATTAGCCCTCGCTACACTCGGGCTCACTTCGCTCCCCTCCCACCCCCCATATCATTTCCTTTATACTTATCCACGTGAACCACACCTCTTCCAGCTCCTCCCCTGCCCCTTCCAACTACTTCCTTACTGACACATTTTTTCCCCTATAGTACCTTCATACACCTCAACTTTCCCACTTTCTACACAGACTCTACCTTCAAACCATGCCTTTCAAACCTCAAGCCTTACTTCTGATACCTATACTTTACTTCTTATACCTCCTCACATCCTATCACACACATCTACCCCCACCCTACTTCTACCCAACAAACAATACTCTATATCCAAATACCAAACCCGAGACTCCTCTGAAAACCAGTCCTTCTAACCCAAACTATGCCACTCCCCTTCCTAAAATAAAATTATCTCCCTCCCTCCCAACCACATCAAAGCAGAAAAGTAATATCTCCCCATTTAAACACTTACTCTACTTCAAACCACCACTTCTATCAGGAGAAATCCATCCTAACCCATGCCCCTCCCAACCTACCATAAATAATAATCCTCTTGTACAAACATTTACTAACCTCACCCCCTTAAAAAAGCAAGTATCTTTCTGCTCTATCAACATCAGGAGTGTAGTAAATAAAGTGCAGGACTTCCATGCCTGGTTAGCTAACTATACCCCTGACATAGTCACCCTAACTGAAACCTGGCTGAAACCATATAATAACGATAGTGAAATTACCCCACCTGGCTATAACATCCTAAGACTTGATAGACAAAAGAAAAGAGGAGGAGGGGTAGCCATACACTTCTGTGACCACCTCTCAATAACTACCCCAAACCTCCCTCTACTCACTTTTTCTACAGCTGAACTCCTACTTACCAATATTAAACTTAACAACTTTACCACCATAAAACAACTTTACCACCATAAGTGTTGTAGCAATCTACATCCCCCCTGGTGATAATCTTAGTATACTGGAGAACATCTTACACCACCTCTCACAGACCATCCTTAATGTAACCATCATTCTAGGGGACGTAGACATAGACTGGCTTACAATTAAAACTCCCCAAACTACCTCTTGTATCACCCTACATGGATATGAGCAACTAATCACTTCCCCTACCCATATTAGCAAGTCACACCTGCCACAGTCTCTCCTGGACTGGATTTTGGTGTCTCATCCCCAAAATTACCACAACCCTCACACTCTACCAAATTCCCTTAGTGACCACTACCCTACCATAGTAAATAGACACACTCCCCATTTCACCAGACCTTTCAGGTTTATCACCTCCCGCAAAACCTCATCCTTTAGTCCAGACTCTTTCATAGACCAACTCTCTAATATTAACTGGTCCCATCTCACTACGCTCCCCTTAGATGAGGCTGTCCACTCTTTCAACTCTACCTTTCTAAACATCCTCAACTCCCTAGCTCCCCTCCATACTATCAGAATCAAAGCAAACACCGCTCCTTGGCTGACCAAACATACTAGAGCCTTGATGAAAAGACGTGACAAGATATGGAAATTATGGACGAAAACAAAGACCCCTTCTCTCCTACAGACTTACAAAGAACTTAGAAATCAAATAAAAAAATTATCACAAAGACAGGATCAACTTCTATGCAAACCCTCCCACTACCCTAAAATCTGACCCTAAAAAATTCTGGAACTCAATCAATCATATACTGCATCCAGGAAACTCTTTATCTCCCAACCCATGCCCAAATAAAACTTTTCAAGAAACTGCCACTGAATCTAACAATCATTTTATTAATTCAATAACTACCATAATTAATGGCCTCCCCACAAGTAAACATACTAAAAACCCCACTTTCTCATCTTCCCCTCCTTCTCCTTCTAACTCTTTCTCTCTTACATCTGTCTCAACTAAATATATTAAATCTCTGCTCTCTAAATTCAAACCCTGCTCCCCCTCAGCTGATAACTTACCCTCTTACTTCCTACATATAGTTGCTGAACCCCTAGCCTATCCAGTATCCATCCTGATCAACTAATCTATCTCTGAATCATATGTTCCATCAATATGGAAAACTTTCTACACATTACCCATACATAAAGGAGGCAATTGCTCTGATATAGCAAACTTCAGGCCATTTTCTATACTGTCTCCCCTCTCCAAGATTCTTGAGAAATTCATTCACAAGCAGATAATGCAATACCTTCTCCAACAGAACCTTCTAACATACACACAACATGGATTTTGTCCCAGACACAGCACTACAACTGCAGTAATATCCTTCATTAATACTGTATCACTAGCCCGTGACAATAATAAACTAGTCTCATGTCTGTTCCTCGACCTGTCCAAAGCCTTTGACACTGTCTTCCATCCCCACCTCCTAGACAAGCTCTCTCACCTGCGATTCTCTCCTCCCACCATATCCTGGTTTTCCAGCTATCTCTCAAACCACCAACAAGCTATTAAATAGCACTCTGCTCCCCTCCCCCAAGCATCCCAATGGGTGTCCCCCAAGGATCCATACTAGGGCCACTGCTCTTCAATATTTTCACCAACCTACTTTACACTTCTTGTCCCAGCTCCACACTTGTACAATATGCTGAGGATTCTACAGTCATCACCATTGCTGACAATCCATCTGACCTCCACTCTACTACCCAAGCATCATTCAACACCATAGAGACATGGCTTTGTGACCACAAATTAATTCTCAACCCTAAGAAAACTAATCTCCTACTCTTCCTCCCAAAAAAACTCATCAATCTCAAAACTACATTTCCATCCCATCTAACAATAACACTGTCATTACCTCTGACCCTAGCACTAAACTGCTAGGAGTCATAATAGATGATCAGCTTAAATTTGATCTCCAAATCACCACCTCTATCAAAAAGCCTCACCAGAAACTTGGACTCCTTTACCGAAACAAAAGACATTTAACCAACTCAGCCAGAATAACTATCTCCCATGCATTTCTTCTTCCCACCCTCCTTTATAGCGCTCAGTTATACACAAATCTTAACACCACACTCATAACCAGACTTGAAACTACGTATAATAAAGTTGCCAGATTTGCTGCAAACCAAACCTATAAATCACACCATTGCCTATCTCTTAAACAGTTGCAGTGGCTTGAATTCCCTCATATGCTGCTACTACAGCAACTGTTAATTATCCACTCCATCCTCTATCTACCATCTTTCTGCCCTAACCTTCAATCAATTATAACTAAATATTCCCCAAGCAGGACATTACGTAACTCAGACCAAGACTGCCTACAGATCTATAAACCCAAAACCAAATCAGGGTGTTTACTTCATAACTATAACCCTGCTACAGCTTGGAACCAACTACCCATAGAAATGAGGTCCCTTAGCCAAACAAAACACTTCAAATTAGCCACTGGGGAATATCTAATAAATAAATAAATGGTCATGCCATTGTAGTCATCCTCCCTGAAACTACCTAACCCTAGCTTGTCTCTCATCCCTCCTTTCTCTTCCATTGTCTGTCTTAATATCCATCTACCTCTCTGTCTCGTTGCTTAACCTCTACATTACTTTACTACTCCATCTGTACCTATACTGTATATAACTACTTAAAAATAATGAACACTGTTTTCCCTACAATGACATTGTACCTAAGTTTTTGTTGTAAAAATTCTGACATTGTACTCTACTGCTTTTCTGTATGATTTGTAAATGCTTTTTGCAGTTTGATCTCTAACATTTGTACCCAACTGTTTTCTGTAAAATTTTATTGTAAAATTTTATTTCTCTAATTGTTTTAGCTGCCAATGCAATTTTCTTGATGACTTTATGTAAAATGTTAATACTGATTGCAGAGCTTTTCTCCTCAGGTCTCTACTGAAAACGAGCTAATGCTCAGCTGGACTAACCCAGTTAACAAATGTAAAATAAAATAAATAAATAAATAAGCATGCCACAGTGCACAAACATGCTGTTGAGAAAAAAAATTAAAAAGTGTAAAAACAAAATTTAGTAGTATGTGACAGTAATGTATTATAGGATCCTGAGTGGAGTATCTACAATGATGGAATGGTTCTGTTGCTAAGGAGGCAGTGCCTAGAACCATGTTGTTTCCAGGCTGTGTGTACAGATCCCTATCCAAATGAGCTGGTGTTACTGAATAGCACAAATGGATATCCATGTCCACAGATCCCATCCATGTAGGCACAGAACCATGTTGGTGTCCACAGAAGAAGTAGCTGACAGCAAAGGGGTGTGTGTCTGAGGACTTGTAAGCTCACTGGAGCTCAGCGGCACCTGTTTGTGTGGCGTGGCACTCTGCTGAGTAGGGGGTTGTGTACAGTGTCTCCTAAGCTTTGTTTACCTTCAGGGCACATGTTTAACTGGGTCTATATTATGCTATCGAACATTTATAAGTTTGAATATCATATGGTCATCACCATATGATCGAACTTGTAAATGTTTGAAAATGTAATAAAAAAAAACATTAACTCCCAAACGTCTTAAGCAGGGGGGCAAGTGCCTGTACATCCCCCACACCCCCCACTACTTAAATATACCAACTCCGAGATCGCACTAAGTGCTGAAAAGGGAAATCTTCCCATTCTGTGCTGTAATGGAGATCTCCATTGACACACTCGCACATCAAAAAATTCAAACATATGGTGCCGACCATATGACATTCGATTTTTTCGCTGTGAGATAACATGATATAGATTGTTTCATCAAGTTTGAGCATGTTTGCACAGCGCACTGCTGTGCTGACAGTGACCTTTCAGTGTGGCATATACACTGAGTGCTGAGCACTGTTTACCTTTGTGGCGCATGTCTGCTTGGTGAGGTGCTGTGCTGAGCGAGGAAGGCTGTTCAAAAAAAAAATTGGCTGAGAAAGGCAATGATATCTTAATTACTGATGACTCCTGTTTCACTTAAACTAAGGCTATTAACAGTTCTTAATGATGCACTTGGCAGGTGGGATGCATCATAGGTAGCCAATCACACAGGCTGCACCTACAGTAGAGCACTACAGTTGTTGCATACACCCTACAATCTGACTTCACGCCCATATCTTGCACCAGTGGAGTACACACTTGGGAGTTTTAACTGAAGGAATGTTATGGGCTGTTGCAGGTCTGCTCCATATGTATGTGCTAGATGCTGAGGTCAATGCTACTGCTGCTGCTGCTGACTATAAGCCTAGACTGAGAAGCAGAAGAGTGTTCAAGCCCAGGGTAACCTTCCAGGAGCTACATGAGCTGGAGATTGTAGAGTGCTACAGGGTAGATAGGGACATACTACAAAAACTCACTGACCTCTGCCAACCCCAGCTCAGACCCAGAGCCAACAGAGTGAAACCCATTTCAGTGGAAACAAAGGTACGTGTAGCTCTTACGATACTAGCTACAGGTACTTTCCAAAGACCAACTGGGGACATGATGGGGGTCTCACAGGCATCAGCATCCAGGGTACTCCACCAGTTCCTGGATGCCATGCTACCACATGCCAGTGAGCACATTTATTTTCCCCTCACCCCTGAGGAGAGGGCCACCAATATGCAGTACTCTACCATGTAGCACACTACTCTGAGGTACTGGGTGCCATAGATTGCTCTCATGTACACATCAAGGCACCAACCGGTGAGGAGAGTAGAATCTACACCAGCTGCAAGGGGTATCACTCCATCAACTGCCAGGTTAAGTGCAATGCCCAGGGCATTATCATGGATGTGTCTGCTGGCAGCCCTGGCAGTTACCATGACTCCCATATCTAGCACGCATCACAGCTCTACCAGATGTTTGCTAGGAAGGACATCCCACATGGCCATTTACTGGGGGATGCTGGCTACACACTGGAACTGTGGATGATGACACCCATCAGAAATGCAGACACATCTACTGAAGAATGCCATAATGAGGCACACATACAAACTAAGAACCTCATTAAATGTGTTTGGGCTGAGGAAGTCATAGTTCCTGTGCCTCAATATATCTGGTGGAGCCCTGCAGTAGTTTCCAGCCACATGTGCATACATCTTCACAGTATGTGCTATGCTACACAATATGATCCAGCAGAAACAGCTGCAGCAGGATCAGCAAAGGGAGGGGATACACAGCCCCCCACCAGTGCCTCTGCTACTACAGTCACACCCACAGGGGGACTGTGAGGAGGAAGCCTCTGAGGTTGTCCCTGGAGGCAGACATAGACATGCCCAGTATGCCCTGGCCTTGGCCAAGAGACAACACATAGCACATGCACTGACAACCTAGGGCCCTAGGGACTGACACCTTCCGACTTGCATACATATTAGTAAAAATGATGCCAGTAGCCCACACAACCTGTACCTAACCATGTATTGGCTGTGTACGGCGTCCATCAGAGTCAGCCCTGAACTAAAGGTCTGTCAACTGCTGCATTCGCAAGGTAAGTCACACACATATTCACCACTTGTAAGGGGTACTATGATATGGTAGCATAGGTATGGACCTGCTGCATGTATGCAAGGGAATAGAGTGGGCTATTGGGCTACTTGGGAAGATCTAACAGCCACTTGTAATAACAGGTACTCTGTTCAATAGTATGTGCTCCATAATATGCACTTGGCCACATGGCTGAAAAGCCCACTACATTATTCATCTGGCAAACAGTGGGATAACACAACTGTCGCACAACTGTCTATGCCAGCAGAGCATGGGCTGGTCATCCCCCACCAACAACACATCAGTGTACCCATACAACTGCTGTAACAGTAAATCTGCAATGATATATCAGCAGACCAGCCAATTTCAGGGCTGTGACTTAGAACCTGGCTACACATTCTATGTCTCACATAACGCAGGGGTGACAATGTATGTCTGTATGCTGTTGATTGTGTGATGAATGACACATCCCTGTCTGGCAGCCTGTGTGGCTCAGTATGCTAGGGATATTAGCATGGGTGATGATGCTGATGGTTTGAATCTGGCAGTATCCACATCTTTTGCATGTGAGGTAGTTGTATGGTGGTGTCCCCACAGACTAATATACCCCTCAATCTGTTACTGAATGAAAGCTGGACAAAGCCAGAGAGAAAGGGGGACAAAGGGCCAAAACTAGAGACAGACATTCAGATGCTCTGCTTCACCTAAAAGGTGGCTAGTATGAAAGTAGGTTGCATCAGTACAGCATACCCACAGGATATAAAGTCCAACACTCAAATGTTTGTCTGTAGTTAGTATTATTCACTAACTGCCTTATACAACATTTTACCGTAACACCACAAATGTATGAGGAACAGGCCAGACATATAGGGTAAATTGCTGGACATTATGAAAACATATGTACAGAGGTATGCAGACTGTCACCCTGTATGAAGTGTTACATCACGTACCCCAGTCACATATTAATTACAGCACACAGCCAGGGAATGCCATGGACAATGTCAGGGAAATGCTGTACTGTGGAAACAGGTGCAGCTGCCAGTGTCTGTAGCACACAGAATCTCAACCTGGAGTGCAGGTAGCTCTGGCCTGGAGTCACCTTTTAAGTACTGACAGTCCCACTTGGCATGCTCCTACACTTAGCTAACTTGAGTGCAATTTTGTTGCCTCTTCCTAACAGAGACCCGCTATGTGAAAATAAATATATCCCCATGCAGCACTATGAACAAGCCCAAATAGGTTATCTCTGTGCAATGGTTATGCATTTTATGGCCCTGTGACTAGCTGCTGGCCTCTGTATTGCCCTCCTCTACAAGACCTGCTGATGTCATCCACCTCAAGAGCATTAGATGACAATCTAGTATCAGATAAACTCTGTGGTACATGTGATAAGTACTGCGCGCTATAGCATGACATTTTAGATAAGTAAAGGTTCTAATCTGACATCAGCCAACTGTGTGTGTGTGTGTGTGTGTGTGTGTGTGTGTGTGTGTGTGTGTGTGTGTGTGTGTGTGTGTGTGTGTGTGTGTGTGTGTGTGTGTGTGTGTGTGTAAATATATCCCTATGCAGCACTACAGACATGGCCTTATGGGCTATCCCATGCAATAGTTATGCACTTTTTGGCCCTGTGTCTAGCTGCTGGCACTTTTTGGCCCTGTGTCTAGCTGCTGGCCCTAAATTGCCCTCCTATATATGATCATAACTGATGTCTGCCACCTATCTGACGCGGACACAGGATATTTGTAGACAAGTCAGCTCCATCACCACACCTTCTAGATTTGTAAGTTCAGATATCCCAGGTGACATGTAGCCAGGGTAGCAGACCTTATCACAAAGTATGAATGCATGAATACGCTGACTGCCTCCATTGTCCCTGATAGACTGTTCTACACATATGCATCTAGGGTGCCGTGCATGTATAGTTCTGTTGCTTGCTGATGTCATATTTCTGCTGTGCTGCCATGCTATCCTGTGATGCTGTATTACTGCCATGTATCCATAGTGTATCCCCTCAGGCTCCTGGAATAGAAACATTCACAGGTCCATGGCATAACTGTCATTCTGTAAAACTACTGCCAGTCCCACATCATGCAACAAAGATACACAAAGCGTGATGTGTAGCCATGACACATGCCAGCATAGAGTACCTGTAGTGGCCCGCAATAAGTGGCATGGCAAAACAATACTGCACTACACAAATACATGTCAAGTGATGTAGACACCCTGTGCATCAGACACATAGTAGAATTTCCCTGCATCTATGGCATTGATTGATTGCAGGGATGTAGCACAGGTATCATCACATGCACAGGGTGTGGTGTGAAGGGTGCCAGAGGCCTAGGCTGTGCCAACCTAGGCCTCTGGAACAGGTATCATCACAGGTATCATCACATGCACAGGGTGTGGTGTGGGGGGTGCCAGATGGAGTTGACAACATATGTGTGAGTCACAAGGGGTACGAGTTATATGGGCCATGGAGAGGTACCGTGTGTGTCTGTAGGTGTCCTGCATGTGACAGTGGTGTTTGAGTGTGTGCATGTACACAGTCAAGCACAATGCTAGCCCTACACATGTGTATGTTGGACAGCCGTGGTAGAGTGGACAGTTTACCATCTCTGGCCATAAACACAGGAACTGGCTATGCCAGGGGTAGCATTGGCACCACCGTGCCCAAGGTCAGATGCGATGCTAGCACCTGATGGTGACTGCAAAATGCTGGGGCTGTGTCCCCATGGGACCACCCAGGACCACGTCTCCTTAGCCTGCCACACTGCAGTGTGGACAGCACACTTTCCTCTGTAGTTCTGGAGATACTGCCACTATGGGAGTGTAACTGTGCACAGCCATGTGGACTCTCAGCAGATGGTGCTGCTGACCTACGTCCATGTGTCCGATGCCCAACTCCAACCAGATGTTCCAGCACAGACAATGTGTGGTCCAAGATAGACATTTTCTCAGCCCACCATCTGTCCACTGCATCAGTGAACCAATCCAGGGTGTCCCCAGTGTGGTGGAGGCAGTCACAGATGTCAGACTGTGCTGCATCCATAACCCTACGTGTCCATCTGGTGTTGCATTCAGAAAGTGCCTCCATGATGGCCCAAAACATGCGCTGAGTGACCCGTGATGTAACACCTGTGACAAGTGGTGGATGGACAGCAGTTGTCCAATGAGAACCCCTGTCAATTCACCAGTGTGGGACCTTGCCATCTCTCTGGCTATGGCCAGTGTCTGCACTTACTGATACCATAGTTGCCACACTGTCCTGTTCAATGTCACTACCCTCTGACTGTTTAATATCTGTGACCATTGGGAACTGGGTATGTGTGGGCATACTGACTATGTGTGGTGACAATGGGGGCAGAAAAGGGATGTCAACCTCTGGGACAGATTCAGCCCCTGATAACCCCACTTGTGCCTCACTATGGCCACCATCATCATCAGAGTCCAGTGAGATAGTGACATCAGGTTGTGAGGGGGACAGACTCCAACCCCACCGGTGACCTATGAAAACCAAGACAAAGCAGTGCTTTACTACCTGCACTTTTATGTATGGTAAGCCACACAGACTCATACAAATGAGGTTCCACAACTGCATTACCAGTCACACATCTTCTCATCTCTGCTCCCATGCACAACAGACAACCTCACACCAACATACACAGACAAGTCAGGCCCTTTATAACATGCATGTCAGCCACATCCAGGTAAAATTACCAGTACAATCTCCCTGTAAGGTATGAAATATAACACTATATGTGATAGACCTACACATAAAACCCAGTACAGCTATCTTGAGAATGATATGCCAGTACTAGTGTCACTGCCTCAGGTATGTAGCATCTCCCTGTTGTGTTTGAACAGGCATCTTGGAGTAATTGCTTCATGTATACCAGGCTGTGTAGCCACTCATAACTATAAGTGCAGACGTGTTGATGGTCATTCAAATACACACCTGTGACTAACCAGTCTATGAACCATAGTTATCTGTTCCAGAATGGGACATACAAATATTCTACTACTGCTAAACACAACATTTGTACAAAGGGCAATATGGCAGCCCCTAACTTTCATAGGGTATATATGCTCCATAAAAAACTGCATCACACTTACCAGGTACAGGACCATGGACTTAGGCCACTCCTGATGGACCTATGTAAAGGTGAGTGAGACGTATTGTCAGCACCACCAAATGTTGCAGCACTACAAGGCAATATGTGCATATATCCATATGTACAGTACCTACTGTGATACTGGCTGTATTGCTGGCATTCTGAGTATGTGTGCACAATTGTGAGTAAACCCTAACCCCCCCTCCCAATGCAGATAGACCTAACACCCATGTACAGGTATGTACAGCCTGCCACAGTGACTGATACAGTATTACACTGGTGAGCACAGTATGCGTACCTAGATGATCCTCTGCTGTGGACACTGTAGCACTCACCTCCAAGATTTATGATATGATGGATGCCTGGGAGCTGTTGTGTGTTCCTAGGTTCACCAGGAATTCCAATGTGGCTGTGAGTGGATGTTCTGTCACAGGCCATCCACCAGTGGTGATATTATTCCTGGCAATATCAGCTGCCCTTTGTCATGCAGCATTCAGCATGTCTGTGAACCGGTGTCAGACCTGCTCATATATCCTGTCCTGTTGGCCAGTCTAACATTCCGCACAAGATCTGCCCACATTGCTGCCCACTGCTCCTGATTATGCCTCCTCCTGGACAACAATATCTGATGGTGCTGTCTCAGTCCATCCACTATCATATCATTTGCTGCTACTGAGAAGAGGGTATGTTTTCGGTGGTACATGGTTCCTAAAAGACAACAAAAGGTGAACACATTACAGGACAAGATACATGGAAATCCACTATGTACAGATCCAGCACACCCATAATGTCCTGCACTATCCACTGTTCCCTCGTATGTCATACCCCACAGTTTGGCAACTGGGGTATGTCCTTGTGTGTCCTGACAGATTCTGTTGTATGTTCCAACACCCAGCACTGCCATCTACTGTGGTGTGCCCCCTTTGGGCAAACACACACTAATATGTCATATGGCCACTGCCAGACACTTAGCAGTGTGCTATTACAACAACTGTATAGCGACAGTCCGGCAACACACATGTGCCACAATGACAGAAAACAATGCAAACCTGCTGTAGTATATGTTCCCTGTAGGCATCATACTCTCAACTATACAGATGTTTGCAGAATGTCAATATGTTTGCCTCATAGTTTTGGTCATTTTCACACAAACTGGTGGATTTCTGCCAAATATTGAAACACTGTCGCTGAGTTTGGGCCTTTGTCCCCCCATAACTTATGGCTTTGTCCAGGTTTCATGCTGTAAGAGGTTGACAGGTATGTTAGGCATAGCCGTCAACCAAACAGAGACATGTGTCAACAGAAACAGGGACTTAGCCAGAGTACATCAGGGATATACACTTTTACACTAATTTTCCTACAACAGCCAACCAGTGTTGGAGGGATTAACAGGAACAGAGCTGAGATGTGATTAAAAAATCAGGGACAGTTGAGAGGCATGCCTGTAGGTGTAGAACAACAGAGTATCACCGACACGTCATTACCATAGATCTAAGACAGACTTACTGTTATAATCTCTATTCCCCATAACTCCATCCTCCCATCCACATCCTGTTATATGAAGAAATCTTTTTTGAACTTTGCTTCTGGAAAACCTTTTTGAAATCCCCCCTCCATGTGAGTGAAGTCTCATACAGAGCTGTTCCCTATAAGCAGCTGCTTGCCTTTTTAAGGTATTGCTCATTAACAGGTAATTTCCTCTGTACCAGTCTGTGGCTTAGAATTGCTAATTGCAGCCAAAACAGCTGAATTGCACTACCATTTTCCAATGACATACCACCACAATGCAATATATAAGGCCTTCATTTAGACCTGGGCCCCTTTCTTATTTGTTAAGATGGACATCAGTGATGTGTGGAGAGTACAGCATTGCAGAGGTAGGTACCATAACTGTCAACTGGATAGATTTATGGAGCATGTCCACAGTTTCACCTCATATATGTGGTCAGTGTCCCATGATATAATGGCCATCTGGCAGTTCACTGGCAAACATTGTGGGTTTAGGTCAGTAAGGAAAGAGATACACTTGAGTGTCAGACTTCATACCCATCAGAATATGCATGCTAATGCAATAACTGTTATTCTATCAACCTACTATCTTTGTAGGGGCAAACCGTTACACATGTCCCTATCTGTGGGCCTTAGCTCCCCCCATTACATCTGGCTGTGTCTGGATCCCATGTTCTAGGGGGTTGGGAGATATGGTAGGTCTGCAGCAGCTACCTTTACATACAGCTGTGTATCCTACAGGCTGCAACTGTTGCTAGCACACATAGGGGGGTCTGGACACTTTTGTGGACAACAAGCTGTACGTGTAACTGTGGCAGCTGTGGCAGCCCTGTCATTACAGTAGAGCCAGGGTAAGGGCACTCTGTACAGTCCAATCAAGGCATGTGATTAAGGTACATCTGTTATGCAATGGTGCCAATAACAGAGTAGTAGGCAACATATAGTTAGGCTACATGGATATGTGTAGTGCATCCCTACCTGCAGGCCTCTTATTTGCAAAAGTGGGTAGCAGTTCATTAACTAGCAGTAACCTGTGTGGATTAGGATTGCATGACTCAGTCATCACTTGCTGTCTTCACAATAATGTAATTGAACTGGTAGACAAAACTGGATTTGAACCTAGGACTGTGTATGGAAAAATGTACTGTATGCAAGGCATTTAACTGACTGCACCACTGAGTCACTGCAAACGTGTGTATTTTTGCAAGATATATGTGGACATATACAGGCTGTGGGAAACATTTCTACATCCATCAGTATGCGCATGGCTTTATATGGCTGTATTTCTGCACCAGGGTCCCAGTTGTACATGTACTTTGCCATTGCTGCCTTAGCAGGTGTCTTTCCACAAGTTGCTGACAAAAAGGCACATATACCTGCTATCACAGGCCTCACTTACATCCAGTATTATGTCTTTGACTGTCTACTGGTGTATTATTCATCAGATTCCAAGGTACACTCCCATTTTTCACATTAGTTTTTATTTGAGTTACATGCCTAATGACTGTAAGTGGCAGTCAGTATGTTTTACTGGAAACACTTGTCTTGCATCAGATCTGTGTGATGTGGTGGATTAATGCAGTGGGCTTTAGGTGAGAGGGACCTGAGTTTGAAACTTGGCAGATGTGTTAATTTTATACATGAGTCTAACAATATAATAAACACATTTAGTCATTAAAGCTCATTTAAGTTAGCTAAGTGAAGCAGCGCAGTGAGCTGCACTGCGCCACTTTGCTTAGCTCCAAGCAAATCCACACTAAAAATATAAAGAAAAGAAAAAGGGGGTGATAGAAAAGTGGTGAAATTGGGGCAAGCAAGGGGAAAAACATAGTGAAAGGTAGTTAGAGAGGTGCAGGAAGGTTGTAGGAAAGACCCATAGCTATCCATATCTTGTACAGCAACAGTTGTGCATTTTGACAGATTATGTAAATGAATTTGGACTCTCAAACCCCAGAGAGAGGGGTGAGGACAACATAACTGTACTGTCAAGTTAATTATACCAGATTAGTGATGTCCAGTGAACAGGTGTGCAACATAGAGAGCTATGTATGGGACAATATTTTTTATGGAACAGGTGCCCATTTTTTTTTAAAGGTGAAAGTGGAATGCAGGGGAAGGGACATAGGTACATGTGGGGAGGTAAGTTGGGCAGGACAGGATGCATTTACAGACAAGACAGACAAGACAGCAGACAGGGGTGTGTGTGAGACACATGAGGGAGGTAAACACCTTGGATGGGGAGAGTGTTGTGGAACCAAGTCACATATGCCTCCAGATGGCAGCAGCATGACTCATGTCCCCACCCATGGGACAGTCGACACTGCTCCATCACTGCCCTGAGAGTGGCTGTGCTGGAGGCTGGGTGCTAGGGTGAGCCTGCCCACCAGGTTGGCCAGTGTGCTCTCAATCTGGGCAGGCAATGTTCATAGTTCTAATGAACAATCCTGCGCACCATGACCAGCATTTGATCCTGGGTGATTGCAGCCCCTCCACCACTGCTCCCAGGTGGAGGCCGGGCCCCGTCCCCTGAGTTGGTTCCTCCCAACACCACAGGTGGTGCAGAGGCAGTGGAGAGGGACACCACTAGCCTGGGTCCCAGGCATGCTAGAACCCAGTGCCACAGCCAGTTGAGGCAAGGTAGGCAGATCACCAAGAACCAGCCTACCCCAACATGCTGTGGTAATTGAGGTATAGCAATAAGTATAGGTTAGTTATTAACAAAACATTGTTAGTAATAACAGCATGGCAGAACATTAGAAATAACCCAATTACATATCAATGCAAATTATGTGAAACACAACAATAAATAACAGCTCAGTCAGTATAACAGCATGCTTGTAACAGTTACAGCATACGGTCAACAAAATAGTTTATTTAACAAGATATGCTAATATGCATCCATTATAATACATAACAATAATAACACATGCCCCCAGAAACATTTAATGTAACAACATATGTTAGTAGTAAACCATAACAGTAATAAATAAATGAAGACAAGGGGTGGGAGAGAGGACATCAGTCCATGACTAACATTGCAGCTTACTTCCTTGACAACAGTACTACTATCTGCTCTATGGGTCTGTATTTTCTTTATGTTTATAGTGACTACAAGTCTCCTGTAACTGATGTAGCACATAGATACCTCTCAAGCTATATGCATGGGACACTGTGTCAAACAGTAACAACTGTGGGTACACACCTACACAAAAGACTTGCACATCAGGTGGACCTATATAACTATCAAGGTGTTCTGTGGGCTGAAATGGTGATACTTTGCAATCTAGGTACTCATTGCCATGGTATTCCTGTAACAGGTGGATTATGAACTATTAATTACATAATGTGAAATCGTGACACTTGAGAGAGATGTATGTGTACAGTACAGACACACTCAATAGCAGTTATGCCTTGGTTGGCAGGCATGGGAATGGAACCCAATAGCAGTGACTGCGACTGCAGCAACTTTTAACAGGTAGTCCAGGCATACAGCCATACTAGGATTACACATATTATTTCTGACTGCACAATGCTGATTTTTCACATTCTTGCTAATGATTTTAGCAGTCTGGGAAATCTAACCACACAATTATCTACTCATAATATGGGCTACCTCACCCATTTACCTGTAGTTTCTGTAGAGAGAGCATTTGTGAGCATTACATGACTGCTACTGTAATATTTAGTGCTACCTATCACTGGATTCGAAGCCTATTCTGTGTCTGGCAAAATATACTGTATACAGAGCATTTAACAAACTGAGCTACTGAGTCACTGCTGATTACTGACTGATATTTTCCTAGAGCTTACCTGGAACAAAATACGACCTGGCAGTACTACTACAGTGTTATACTAGTTTTCAGTGACAGTAGAATACACATGCATGAAATACAAGAATAATGCAGATAGTAGGTATGCTATATATCAGTCTAACAATGCTGGAGTACACACTTTATTGTTAGTTGGTTGAAATGTCTGTGAAGTCAACAAACACTATCTTATCATGGAGTGGGCTACCTCTCCCATATATCTTGCTTATCTGATGTTTGTGGATGACAGAGCATTATGTGAACCATATTGCCTAGAGACAGCCTTGAACGGTACTATATGTGTTAAACAATAAAATTGGCAGCCATTATATTTGCATTCTACAGCTATTACAGTGTTATACTTGACTGCAGCACTTTACCTTACAGCCTGAATGCATACAGCTCTACTGCAATGGTTACAACAAGACAATCCTGATCTACCCTATTTTCCTTGGTGTTATTGGTATTGATTCATGTTTTATTGCAGAACAGTTGGCATTATTTATTTCTTGCAATACAGCTCTAATTCCACATTTATTGCACTACAAACTTTATTGTATATACTTTAATGCAGTTACTGGCATTGCTTCATGTTCTTATTGCACAACAGTTGGCATTATTCATTTCTTTCAAAACAGCTCTAATTCCACAATTATTGCACTACAGACTTTATTGTATATACTTTAATGCAGTTAATACTTTACCCTTTCTTGCTTATTTCACTACAGTTAACATAATATATCAGTACTCACCACATTCACGGTGCAACCTGGCCAGGCGCCCAGCATGTGACTCAACATTGTGAATCCTCTCTTCTGCAGCTGTTGGGAGAGAAGCACACCATTATGCATACCAGCTTTGCAGACATTCAGATTAGATATTGGTGAAACAGAGGTAAAATTACTTACATACTTGTGGGGTATTCCCTGCCCGAGCTTCTTGGACCCAGGTGACCGAGAGATCCCCCTTTCTTTGTTTCAGGTTATAATGGTGGTGACAACACTGCTCACCTGTGCAGGGGATACCAGTAACACTGGTGAGTTCTCTGGCCAGCCAGTTCCAGGCCTCCAACTTATAGTTTGAGCCCTGGGAACCTCTCTGCAGCAGCTGGTCTTCATGATTTTTTACTGAGTCCAACCATGACCCTGGACTTCAGAATGCCCCAACACTGTGCCTGAAAGCTCGCACCTTCACCAACACGAGCCATGGAACTCTTCAGAGTTAGAACTTCAGTGGATTCTGCTATATTCCTGCCTATTGGGCTTAATATAGGCTGTTTTTCCATTCTTACACATGATTGGGCAACATTCAAAAAAGTGACGCATTGCTTAGCTCCACGCAAACTAGAGTGGTTGAGCTAAGAAGTGCAAAAATACACAGAACCAGAGTCTTACCGGATCTTAGCAGCACGCAAACCAGCCAAGCAGTGCTAAGCAGCACATAAATATTGTTCAGCCATTACAGGTTCATAGTTTCATAGGTGTTTATCAGGCTAACAACCACAAGGGCCTTTTTAAGCCTAGCCATGCATCCCAAATCTCTGACAAGTTCTGATACCCTTGAAAAGTGTAAGCATGGGCCTGGGAGATGAACCCTTTACAGGTCACCTGTGTCCCTTAGAGACACAGGTGCCACACCAGGGATGGATTTCCTGTTTCCCATCCAATTGTCCATGTTGCACCTGAATTGGGCCAGAGAGGAACTCAGCTTCACATGGATGGGGAGCCCATTCCATAGACAGAGCAGTCTCCATGATACACACCCATCTCTCCAGCAGGTCCTATCTATATCACAGGTAAGGTTTAAGTCTTTAGCATGGGTAATTCTGGTGCTATTTGTTTTGCAGATATGCAGGAGGTCCATCAGAGTGGGGTCCAAAAATGTCCTGTATGCCAGACACAAATCTCCCCTCCAAAGCATGTAGGAAACAGAATACAGGAATAGGGCCCTGAGGCAGTCTGCATAGGACATATTACTTATGCCCTGTTTTCTTTTAGTGAGGAAGCTCTGTGGGCATTACAGTTGTTGGATATGCCTGGTTAGGTACATACCAAAGGGGACATTATACTCAATTAGCATACAGTCAGACAGTGACATACTATCTTCTAAGAGACTTGCCAGCAGTGGCATACCTTGGGCTTATTTTGAAAGCACATATAATCAATATCTACTTCTCTGATGTCAGATTTCACAATAAAGGTCTCTGGTTAACTAAGCTCATAGATGACTGCAACCTTTTGAGACATTATCATCTTCCAGAATATTCTCTGATCTCCCAAGAAGGCCTATCATGGACAAATATGAAGTGTCAGAATCATGATCTAAAACTGATTATCAATATATGTAGAATCATACACTTTGGGATAACAACAGGAACTCCCACACATACACACCACATAAATGATGCCCACACTTAAAGCAGATAGTGTCATTATTGATCTAAGCACCATTGTGGATAACAAACTCTCCTTCCACCATGTCATTAAGTAAGCCTTCTACCTTGCTCTGCTGATACATAAGGGCATTTCCTCTTGGTCAAAATAAGTCATCATTCCCCTTTATTTATTCATCTTCAGGGCACTACTAGAATACCAGAATATAGTTAACTCTATTCTCTACAAAACTTCTGATTTCTGGAAAGCAAAGCACGTCCATCACTATCTTTAACTCTATCATAGTTGAATAGATGTGAAACCACAAATTTATCTCAGACCTAGAACTTCTATTCCTTTTGGACAAGAGAAATAAACAGACAGGTTTACTAAAGTGGCTAGGTTTCAAAAGGTTAACGTCATCTATCACCTAGTATCAAACTTTGAAGCTATAAGAAAATGGTGTGCTTCTTTTTCACCTCTCTATAAAATTATCTTTTAGCTTTGTTATAAAGAACTGATCTTTGATGATTATTGCTAATTTTTACCATACTATCATTAAGAGAAAGCGTTGAATCAAAATGCAATAATATGTGCTATAAAAGTGTGAATCTCTTTTTTAAATGAAATGCCTATTTTAAACATTTGCCTGGCAGTCAACATTTATCTCATCTCAGTCAGCTCAGTGGACCAGAGGGATAAAGCTCTAACTATGACTCACATGTCCCAGGATCAGTTACTGGTCATGTTGTTGGAAAATCCAATGTGGGAAAGTAGAAATAAGTGGCCATTGCTGGCTCATCCATCCTGGTGGGAAGGAAGATGCCTAGTTTACCACAGTGCTGACTCATTTGGTAAAATGAGAATGCAGCATGCAACTCACAGGGTGAGGATGTACACTGATCTCTGTATCTGTTGAGCTGGATTAAAGCAGTAACTCACTGTGGAATGGCAGTTCACATAAGATCATTGGAGGGAGAAGCATAATAAGCTCCATGTTAGCAAAATTCCATGTCAGCTTTGGGATATGGAGAAAAAGATCATAATAAGCAGAATACCCTTATGGCTGCTTAGATGATGGCCTCCTATGACTGACTCTTGCCCTAAGGAAAACAGATGAATGTGATGGTTAAATCCCAGCAGTATTGGTGGTTTGCAGGCATAAGGATTATAAAGAAAACAGAAAGAAATACATTGTCTCATGTTACACTTTCAAAATGACTGATGACATGTTTCAAGGGATCTATGTTGGAATGTCAACTTCCCAAAATGCTGACATTCATCATCTTCATGCAGTGCTTATCAGGTCTTAGCAGGTCTCAGTAGTGCTTAGCAGAGTGCAGCAGAGCCATATATTAAATTAGTCTGCAAAAACTGTATATTAAAATTAAATACTTATCTGTCTTCAATGTATTCAAACCCTGGACCTACTACACTTGGAGCCATGATTCAATCATTAAGCGACATGGATATTCAGCCATCAGATGTACCATTACATATAACATTGAGCTACCTATAAGCAATACTGAGCACTGCACCACTCCACACAAACATGCTCAGATACACTTAAATATACATTTAAATAAATAATTAAATACATCAGGTTTCTATTTTTAGATGTCTGGCACTTGTCTGCTATCTTATCTGTGGGCGCTCCATAGCATTGCTGCGCTCCACGCAGCGCCATGCAGACATGCTTTTTTATTAGAAAAAATTAACATAACACAAAAGGACAGTCCAGGGAGCCTCTTACTCATCTGCGCACACAGTTAGCACTACACCTCTCCCTACACTGATTCCATACCCATGTTCCTCTGCTCTCCCTCTGCAACGCACCATCATTAATATGCATGGTGCGCTACTGAGGTGGAACTGTGTACCCAGACACAGTAACATTCCATTTAGGCTCTACACTGTGCCTGTATGGATTTTATTAAATCCTGGGAATAGTCTTGATTTTTTTTTCATTCATCCTAGAGCAAGTTATTTTTTTTTTATTGACTTGCTATAACAAGTACAGTGCAGAGATGTTCCGTCCTGGGGTGAAAGAGATGAACTAACAAATTCTATTGGCAATTATTTGTAAGGTTATTAGACTACTGTTACATGCTGAAGCAATTAAAGTGAGTTTAAATTCTATTTGGAACAGTCAGATTAGTTTACCCATGACATCTCTCCCAGTGGGATTTAGAAAATAAGAAATGCTCCATGTCCAAAACTGTGTTTTTTTTTAATTTTAGCTCTGGTTTGTTTGATGTAAGACTTCACTGATACGTTTGGCTTTAATCATTGGTCTAGATATTCAAAGGATGTCATATTTAGCTTCAAGAGAGTTTGGATGATGACCATGAATGCCCCAGTCTGAGTGTACAGTTCTTAGTTCCTGGGGAATACAAAAAGTGCTGCACTGGGTGTGGATAGATTTAGGTTTGTTTTTCTTGTGGCAGACTAATTTGTCACTTCTAGGAGGTCTTGTAATTGGAATTATATAGCTGTGTAATATGTTTCAGGTTTATTTATATAACCATGTCATCAGCAAAATGTATAATGAGGACTGGGGACTGTCAACTGGGAGTCTGATAATATACGCAGATAAATATAGAGAAGAAAGTACAGAACATTTCGGTGTCCCATTTATGTGGCGGAACAGATGGGGAAGTGGAGGGTCCTAGTTTAATACGAAATGTGTTGATAAATAGGAAACTCCCTCACCTGTCACATGATTCTGCCTTAGTCCATGTGATCTAAGAACTGTTAGTGGGAGTTGGTATTTAACTAGGTCAAATTTTTTGGTAAGAGCAATAAAAGTCCTCGTTTAGTGTCCATAGACCAGTTATTGTGCTAAATTCTGACCAGAAACCATGTTGATTTCTGGAAAGAAGCTATTATGTCTTAATGCAATCAGCTAAGTAAGCATAATCTAGCCATACTACAAAATTTCCCAAATTTGGAAGAGAAGAGAAGAGATGGTGTGGCAAAGGCTGAGCCAGAATATTTGTTTAAATGGTCCAAGTATGCATTAAATATGCTTTTATAAAGCAAAGACTGTAGGTTTTCAGGGGGGGGGTCATTTGTTGGGTTTTCTGTTTAAAGGGTTTTCAAATTGTTTTTGGGTTGATTATTTTAAAATAAAAGGGAAGGGTATAATCTGGAGGAATGATTTGGGTGTGACTATTAATGAGTGCAGTAGGAGGAGCGAGTTGGTTGAAATCTCATAGGAACCCATTGGGTGTTACTGGTCTTTTGCGGAATTGTCGGTGGTATTAGAATTCATGCTGTTGTGCATTTCTGTACTCAAGAGCTGGTTTACATGTTCCAGTATCTCTTTGGCTATTTAAAATGTAGTACTTTGATTCTGAAAAAGAATGATGTGCCACAACATCCCCCATTGCCCCCCACGTCCCTTGGACACAAGCATAAGCATCATGAGGGAAGGGGAAGTAGGCAGGTCTTAAACAAAAATCCCCTATGAATGTAATGTGAATGGCCAAGACCTCCAGGACACCCTTACATTCCACGACCAACCTCAGTGAATTAACAGAGTAAGTTCAAGGGGTTTGAAGTTGTAGCTAATATGTCTTCTGTAGAAGGAAGCACTGGGTAGGAGAGCTGTAAGGGTGATTTTTAGGGGGAAACAGTTTTATAACTGCTTTTAGCTCCTTGATTATCCATCACGTCTATATTAGAACACTAAACATTCAAAATTTCGAACCCTATGAATCGAAAATTTAATACACTGAACATTCAGAACAGCAAATGTTTTCCTAGGAAAAAAAACTGCTCCAAAACACATACACACAACACAAGCACACCAAACAAACAGCAATCCACACACACACACATACACCTAAACTCTTACACCTAACCCTACACTAAACTATACATACACCACTAACTATCCACTTACCTTAACCCAAACCCTAACCCTAAGGTCCATAACTATCGCACAGTCACCTCACCCGTGCCCTAACCCTAACTCATGTACCCCGCCCTAACCCTCAAGTCCACACAACCGTGCACTTACCTGACCCGCGCCCTAACCCTAACTCACCTAACCCGCCCTAATCCTCACGTCCACACAACTGCACATTTACCTGAACCCGACCCATAACTTTCCACCACTGCGCTGAAAATACCGAAGCAACAGAAACGGACAACCAAATTCTTTCCCTAGGAAAACATTTGGCTTTCTTTTTCTCTGATATTTTCAGCATTCGCTGAAAATGGATCGATATTAGAACACTCAAAATTTTGAAAGTTAGGTGTTCTAATATAGACCCTTATCCATCTTGTAGTGTGGATGAATCAAGCTATAAGAAAAAGGAGCTGATTTTGTATGACTGGAAAGGTTGATGAAAGGATATTTGTTGCTTATACAAGATCTTAGGATGACAGTAGAGAGTACCAGTTAGCTTCATGTAACATTTGTTGACGTTTACAAACATTTTTGTTGTTTTTAGGTCTTAAAGTTATTTTCATTGGAGGTTGTCTAGCTGTAGTGATATTGATTTGATTTGGAAGTTAATGGGTCTATGATCACTAATGGATAGTGGGAGTATTGCGAAGAAAGAGATTTTATCAGGAATGTTGACAATCTTCTTTCGGCTTTTCCCAGTTAGGAGTCGCCACAGCAGATCACCTGTCCACTCATGATTGGCAGTGGAGTTTTACAGTATCAAGTTGCTAGCCTGGCACCCAACCTTCCACAGAAGGCACACACACACAACCAATTTAGAGTGTCCAATCCACCTACAACATGTCTTTGGGATGTGGGAAGAAACCCACACGACCACAGGGAGGACATGCAGACTCTGCACAGAAGGCACCCCAGCTGAGAATCAAACCGGAAAACCTCTTGCTGTGAGGTGGCAATGCTAACCACTGCACCACCGTGGCTGCCTGGAATGTTGACAATAATTAGATCTAATAAGGAATGTTTCAGATTTTAGGCTAGCTCTAGTGGGTTCTGTAAGAATTTAGATTAAGCCTTGATCTGACAGCCATTCATTAAACTTGTAGATATTTTGATGTAGCATATTTTTAAGTTGTCCCATAATGAACAATCACAATAGTTATTTTATTTACTTGCACTGCCTGATTCTTTATCTGAATTTTTTCCTCCAGTGTTTAATACTGTTGAAATCAATACATCACCATCATGGTAGTGCAGTATGATTTGTTTTATATAATGAATAATATGTGCAAAGCTTTACACATAATGAATTACTGCATCACTATGTCTTTAGGGTGTGCTACATTTGTACTATGTGCTCATTCCTAAATGTATTATATGTGAGGAGATTTTCTCCACAAGCCACTGCTGAAAAGGGGCATGCATGACATCTCATTTGGACTGTTCCAGTAAACAAATGGCAAACAAAAATAAATAATTTTTGAACTCAGGGATAGAGTGTTTGAGTGTTTATATTATCTGTTTGAAATTGGTTTCTAGAGATGGAGGGGTAGACAGCTTCAAGGCAAAGACTGGAACCTGATACTTGTGAGATATTTGCTATGAGACAGTTGGGGTAATACTCAGAGTTTAGTGAGATTATGTACAGGTGATTATGTATATATCTGCCTTATACAGGAACATTCCTCCAACTATGTAGCCTGGCCTGTTGCTTAAGAGATGGTTATATTCTGAGAAGTGAGAGTGAAGCGGTGGGTTATTCCGAAATCAGGGGATTTGCCCTACTGCACCACTTCACTAATGCTTAGTGACCCAAACCCTGCTTCTGCCCTTTACTCTAACCTTGCACCATATCTTAGAAAAACCCTTTCCATAATAATCCCACTGTTCAGATAAATTAGGTCTGAATGGATCATGCGGTTTGGGTGATCAGATCGCAAAAGGAAACAAGTTTCCTTTTACAATCTTTTTTCCCCTGCTCACATCCTTCAGCACCCAATCAGCTAATCAGTCTTGGGTCTTAATTAGGACTTTATTCCTCTACACTACAGAGATGGGTCCAGGGTACCAGGTATTTCATTTATTATACCCAGACTCCTTTCGCACTCATATATGAGTGCTCGCAAGTGTGTGTGTGTGTGTGTGTGTGTGTGTGTGTGTGTGTGTGTGTGTGTGTGTGTGTGTGTGTGTGTGTGTGTGTGTGTGTGTGTGTGTGTGCATGTTTGTGTGCGCGTACATGTGTTTATGTGTGTCTGTGTACAGAAATTAATCAAAGAAGGGGGTTATAGCAGTCAAGCTTCCTGAAATCAGTATGTTGTATGCATGACAATCAAACCAATGAATCTTTATTTGTGAAGAACTTGATCAACACAGAAAAAATATATATTACCCACCACTGATATGCTTTATATAACATAACATTTTGAATCCATTCAAAGATTGCTCTCTGAACTGATACTTGACATCTGCCTAATATATTCTCATTTTATTGACATACACCTCTGAATACTACTGCTGCAGGCTATTTATAGTACAACTTAGCATTCCTCACTGACAAGTCCTTGCTTACGAATGATTTACGCTAAACTGATTTTAGTTTGCTGGATATGTAAACTAAAAATGCCCAGTGTGGGACACTGAAGGTGACTTTATTTATTTATTTATTTATTTATTGACATTTGTTAACTGGGTTTGTCCAGCTGGGCTTGTGGCCCATTTTCAGTGAAGACCCAAGGAGAAAAGCTCCAGTAGTACATTTTTAAACAAGTACAATTTTAAACAATGTTGATATAATAGAAGTTATAGTAGAAAGATTCACATATGTTGGGTTACATGCATAAAGTTAAAGTTGCATTGAAAAGAAGCTAAGTAACATAATTTTACATTGATATAGTTCAATAGGTCAACAATAAAACATTTTTGTTTGTAGAAAATTATGCAAATGCATAGTAGACACATTGGAGAGAGAGGTGTAATGAGGTATTACGTATGGTCATTTTGAGGGTACATAAAGGGAAGGCAGACTAGGTGGGGTCATGGCAAGGGCAGGTCCTGGAATTGAGAAAATAAGCTTTTAGTTCATTTTTAAAGTGTGATGTGTGGGAGACTGAACGTAAGTCAAGGGGAAGTTTGTTCCAAGCATGGGCAAGGGAATGTTTGTAGAGTAATTTGCCTACTGACCTTTTTGGGTGGTAGATATCAAGTAATTGTTGGTAAGAAGTACGGAGGGTCCGGGATGGGATGTAGATGGAGACTAAGGAAGATAGAGATGGACAGAAGGAGGTTTTATAAAGAACAGAGTGTAGCACATGAAATTGATAAGATAGCAGAAATTGGGAAGTTCAAGCCATTGAAGAGAGTTTAAAGAAATGCAGTGGTGTGAGTTGTTTGGGGAGTTAGTAATGAATCTGGCTATTTTATGGTAAGTCTGTTGGAGTTTGTTTAGAGTGGAGGCCTGAATATTGGTAAGTACTGGGGTGGCATATAAGAGGGAGGGGAGAGGAGTGCCTGGCCCAGGGTAAGTCTAGATTCAGGGGTCAGGAATTTTTTGTTCCGATATAGCAGACCTAGTTTCTGGTTTGTTTTTTTATATACACTGAAGTATGTGTAGGTTGAACTTCAGTTCGTCATCGATAATGACCCCTAGGAGTTTTGTGTGGTTGTCAGGTTGGATAGTTGTATTGTTAGAAGATTTAATAAAAAATGAGGTTTTGTGATGAGAAAGAGAACGGGGAAGGAAAAGTAGGAGTTTGGCCTTTTTGGGATTTAGGATCAGTATGTTGTGAGAGAGCCATTGTTCTGTGGATAGTAGGGCTTGTTGGGTCAGGGAGTGTAGTTCAGGAATGTTATTTGAGATGGATATAAGTGTGGAGTCAGCATACTGAATAAGGGAGGATTTTTTGCGTGAGGTGTAAAGATCATTGGTGAAGATGTTAAACAAAAGGGGTCCCAAGATGAAGCCTTGGGGAACACCAGTGGAGATGGGAAGGAAAGGTGAGGAGGATGAGAGCCATCTGACTGATTGTTCCCTGCCAGACAGTTAACTATTAAACCAGGCAAGTGCGGAGGGGGTTAGGTGGAGATTTGCAAGTTCGGATAGTAGTTGAGGATGAGAGACAGTATCGAAGGCTTTGGAGAGATCTAGGAAGAGACAGGAAATGAGTTTATTGTTGTCTAGAGCCTCTGCAATGATATGAGTAAAGGAGAGGAGGGCAGTGGTGGTGCTGT
Source organism: Protopterus annectens (assembly GCF_019279795.1). Taxonomy (NCBI): domain Eukaryota; kingdom Metazoa; phylum Chordata; order Ceratodontiformes; family Protopteridae; genus Protopterus; species Protopterus annectens. The sequence goes on from NC_056731.1 coordinate 1,964,280,211, forward strand.
GGTGAGGACGAAATCCATGTTGGGTAGGAGTAAGTAAGTGGTGTGTGAGGAGGTGATTGAGAAGCTGCAAGTGAATGCATTTTTCTAATATCTTGGAGAGGGGGGACAGAATGGCAATGGGTCGGTAGTTTGAGGGGTCAATGGAGTTTCCACCTTTATGAAGAGGGATAGTAAAGGAAGATCTCCAAAGGGTGGGGACAGGTGATTCCAGAATAGATCGATTAATTAGTATAGATATAGGATAGGCAATTGATTCAGCAGCAAGTTTGATGAATGTAGTGCATAGATTGTCAGTGGAAGGAGAGCAAGGTTTTAGCTTGAGTAGTAGAGATTTGATATAAGTAATGGGAACTGGCTCAAAAGAAAACAAAGTTGTGCTAGTGGGACTTGAAGAGGTGGGCATTAGAATAGAGTTTGGCTTAGAGGTTACCAGGTTTTGGATGGAAGAGATAAAGTGTTTATTTGGGAGGGTAGCTGTTTCCTGAGAGGAAGAGTTAGGGGATGGGAAGGGATTAGAGGGCTTTCCAGGATAGAGGATGTTGTTGAGAATTGACCACAATTTTTGAGGATTGGATATGTTGTTAAGCTGAGCAGAACTATAGTATAACTTTTTGTCATTAGTTGTATGTTTTTTGCAAGGTTCCTCAGTTGCCTGTATTTTTGAAGAAGAGGTGGTTGTTTAGTTTTAGTCCAGGTTTTCCAAGCACTTTCTCTTTGTTTCATAAGGGACCTAGTCTCCCTGGAGAGCCAGGGAGCATGATTTGATTTTACTCTGATCTTCCTAGAGGGAGCTAAGGAGTTTAGAGTACTCATGAAGATGCTATTGAAAGTGCTTACAACATCGTTTAGGGGGGAGGTGTTTTAGGATGGGCCAATCTATGTTGTGTAGAATGGAGTTAAATTGGGATGAATTGAAAGTCGATAGTTTTTGACAGTCTTTGATAAGGTGGGGTTTAGGAATATGGGAGTAGTGTCTTAAGATGGTGGTAGTGAGATGATCACTGAGGGAGTCAGGTAAGGTGGTGGGATTGTGGTATTGGTGGGGGGAATTGGTAAGGATCCAGTCTATGATGGAGCTGGAGGTGGAATTTTTATGGAAGCGAGTGGGAGATGTTATAAGTTGGTGGAAGTCGTGTAGGTGGATACTGAGATGGGGGGAGTCAGTTGTGAGTTTGGACCAATCAATGTTGACATCACCAATGATAAGTGTCTCATATGGTATGTTGTGGGAGAACCAGGATAGGATGTTTTCAGGAATGGACAGATTGTTACCAGGAGGAAGGTAGATAGAGGCAATTGCAAGTTTTTTGTGGGGATTCAGATGGCAGTTAAGGATGATGATTTCAGCTGGGAGGAAGTCAGGAATTGGGGAAGGGTATGGTGAGAGGTTAAGGTTGTTTGAGTAGAGGATGGCCATGCCACCCCTTTTTTTTACAGGTCTATCAGATCGGAAGATATTATAACCTGGTGGGAGTATTACACTATTTGAGATTTCTGGCTTGAGACTTACAGAAACCATCACGGCTGATGCATCTTGCCAACTAAACAATACCTTTTGGTACAATTGCTATGATCACAAAAAACAAAAGTCGTATTATTGTGCCTTTGGTTCATGTAAGGGGACAAACCAGTATATCTACACTGATCACACTGTCCTAAAGAGAAAGTATATTTTCCCTTCGATATATTAGTGGTTGTTTGTTTTGCCAAATTCCCTGTCAAAACTGTAAAATTGTAGCCCCTTTTATTCACAAATCTCTGGGTAGTTTCTATACCTTTTGTTAACTTTTCATTGTTCAGAATGAATTTGCATTTAGTTGGGTCCAGCATGTAGAGGGAGCAAGCCTTGACTACATTGCAGGCAGCCTGAGTTTGATTAGCAGCTTGTGAGTCAGTAGGAGCTGTCCAGGAAGTGTGGGACTGAGCATCCACTGCTGGTTCTCCCATCCTGGTATAAGGGAGGCAACTTTCTCTCTCCATATGGGTGACACCAGGATTAAGCACTAAGTGTTTACATACTGGAGCTGCGATATATCCAAACCCACACTGCTATTATTGCATTTGTACTGTGCAGCTGAGGAGAAACAGGCATGGGGAGGCATGCTTCTTCTCATGAGGCTGTGATTGTGGGCTGGGAGGGGTGCCCCAAATGGAGAGAGTAGGCCACCATCCAGGACCAGCAAACAGTCCTCCTCCTCCTCCCTTCCAGGTGATTCTCACCAGGCAACAAAGGGCTGATAGGAATTCTTAGGAATGAATGGTCCACAGGTCTGTCACCTAGTCCAGGAATACCCAGCTTCTATTCCACAGGAATAAATGGAGTAATTGGATGAAGGTAGTGGGCAAGGTCCTGGGTGGGGGAGAAAAAAAGGCTTTCCATTTGGACTCTAATCTTTCTAATTTTTTAGGAATATGCAAAGTAAATTAAGCCAAATGTGTTACCAACCTCACATTGTTTATTTTTCTCCTGTTGAGCCCAGAACCCCTGTGAACAATAGGATACTGAGTGAGTCATTCAACAGAAAGCTGTTCACTGAGAGAGGAAACTATAGCAGTGCATCTGTGAACATGCTTATGTAGTAAAACATAAGAATGAAAACAGCACGCATAAATGCAGTACAACTTGGACTAATTTTATAAACATTCCCCCGGATTTACTAATCTTCCCTGCAAGACTAGCTTAGTCCTACATGGAAGTGACCATTTAGTAGCAGGACGGCAGCTCACCATACATAATAATGAGGCACGCTGGCTGAGCTCCTAATCTTGCACGGAGCGTGTAAGAGTGCAGGGAGTGTGTCTGAGAGCAGAGCTCTCAGAATATACATGCCCTTGCAATGCAGAACAGCAGAAAGGGGTAAGAAATGAGTGAGACTGCTCATAGGTGTCCGCATATCCCCACCAACAGCCCCCCATGTGTACAACAGCAACAGTACATATAAATAAACTGAAGAAACCATTTTATTATTTTTTTAAAATCCGATGAAAGCTAACCGTAGGTGCGCGGGTGTGCCCATTGTTTAGCTATGGTTAATGTAGCTTAAATGGCTGAAGAGGATAACAAGGAAAATATATGCAAATGAAGTAGCATAGCAATAGTGTAGTGGGCAAAGCATTCGCCTTATGAGCAGGCATCCCCGGTTAAAGTCCCACTGCAGCACATTCCATTTTCCATGGCAAAGCACATTATGAGTAATATTTATGTTGCATAACCCACTAAATAACATATTTTTATGAGCTGGAGTACTGCAGTAAATGCACATGTGAGATGTCAGTGTCATAATGAATAAGGCACTAGTAAGCAGGTTTAAGCATAAATAAGCAGTAGTAAGCATAGTTAAGCACTAGTAAGTGGGCTTAAGCCCATTTGCGTGGCGGTAAGCAATGCCTACACTGGTTAAGCAATTCTGAAGCTAACTCTCTGTAAGCAGATGTAACGGCAGGTTAACAATGCTTACCTCCATGCAAACCCACACAAACCCACTTACAACCCCTTTAAAGTGCCTTAATCACTCTGTATCCAATGACCCGTGTTCTGCCCAGCAACAAAATAAACAGGCTCTGCAAGCCCCGAACCCAGGACACAAAGCAATACCATCACAGTAGTTAACCACTGAGCCATAAGAGCAATACATAAGACTTAGGTTTCAAAAAACAAATCCTCACCATTGGAAAATAAAACTGAACATGTGAAAGGAATCTATGTAAATTGTAATGTTGTATAACCTACTATATAACATAAATATGTGAACTGGAGTACTGCAGTAAGGCCAGATGTGAGGTGTTATTGTAATAAAGTGTTGAAGTCCCCAGGACCCCATACAGTTTACATACACATGAATCACGGATGCCAGACACATATATAACATGTAACTAATAATAAATCAATGCCAAAAGGAAAATACAATGCAGATTAGATATTAAGCAATGCTAAGAGTCGCACAGCCCAGCTAAGTTGGTTTAAGCAATGTGTAGGCTAGCTAACTCAATCTGCCCATTGGTATACCCCTTTAAGCAATGCCAACATTAGGTAAGCAGTTGTGCCCATAGCTTAGCCTTTTCAAAGCCATCCAATCACGAAAAAGTGTGGGAAATCCGGTGTATTTAAACCCCACAGGTGCCAATGCATTCCATAACTGGTTGCAGCTCCCTACTCTAGGCAGAATGGCTTGAGTTGGTGAAGGCACTTAATTTCGAGCACAGTGCTGGGGCATCCACGAGTCCAGATTCATGGTATGGATCCTGGTAAAACACTATGAGCAGAGACTACTGCAGGGCCAGTACCAGGGCTCTCAGTATAAAGTGGAGGCCTGGGACAGTCTCACCCATGACCTCACCAGTGCCACTGGTATCCCCCGGACTGGTGAGCAGGTCAGGGATCACCATGCTGACCTGAAGCGGCGGAGGGAGGAAGACTGTCGTATAGGATGTGTGTAAATAAAAGTGTAATATCTTGTGAATAAAGGTATAATCCCTGGAGTGCTTGTGTACATTTCGTTGTATTAAGCAGTGTTACCCAAACTGTAGAACGCAGATAAAATGTGTACGAAGTTCAGTATAACAATGATGGAAGTCCCAAGAGGTCAGTCATATTGTACAACTGAGGGAGACTTAGACAGAAAACACTGGAATGTTTCACACCAGTTCCCTGATAGCACAGCGTAGTGTGATGTCAACTGTAGCATTTTTACCACACACACAGCAGGGGTTTGAATCCCGGGAGTGGTAGTAATTTGTATGCATAATTTGACCCAACAACTGTACAGTATGTTCTAGAATGTTCAGATAATAAGTTGTAAGCATAATCATAACCATCAACTGTGGCAGAATGCACAGGTAGTAAGCTGTATGCATAGTCATACCCCTCAACTGTTCTGATCTGTCCAGCATGCCCAGATAAATGGCCCAAATCTGATGCCCGGTAACCTGTTCCCCTGACTAATCAGTATGATGATCCAAGAAATGTAGACAGCTTTTACAAACATATAACTGATAGTCAGACCTGTACATAGTCAGAGAAGGGCTCCTATTACCAGATCGAAAGACCGTAATCACAAATATGAAAAGAGTGACACGTATTGCACGAAATACGGAAATGCCGAATGTCCAAAACAGAGAAAATGTAAACGTCAAAGTGTAATGGTTGGCCCGTCTACGGTATAGCTCCATAAGGTAAGTGTGCGATAGATAGGACTTTAGGGTTAGGATGTGGGTTAAGGTAAGTTAATAGATAGGTAATATATGTAAGATTTAGTGTAGTGTTAGAAGCAGGGTTTTATTTAACTGTATATATGTGTATTATTTATTTTTTTGGGGTGTATGTTTGTAAGAGAAGTGTGCAGTAGTTACGGATCTTAGGGTTAGGGAAGGGTTAAGGATAGTGCATAGATAGTTGTGTATGTGGGGTTTAGTGTAGGGTTAGAAGTAGGGCTTTGGTGCTTTACTTTTGGTTAGACGTAGGGTTTGGTTAGTGTATGTATGTGGTTTATGTATTTTGTTTGGGTAAGTAGTATGTAGTGGGTGATGGGATTGGCCGACTATGACAGTTCGTTATTTTATTTTTCGCTGTCTAGTGCATTCAGGATTTTTGAGGTTCACGTTATAGGTGTCGACGTTTAGGTATTCGCATAAAGGGTTTTTTGATTTGCTAATATAGACCCGCAGAGAATGTATATGAAAACAAACCTGTCATTGTAGCATCTCACCCAAAGTGTATGACAGCAATTCTCAAAATATGTCACATTAACACCTGAGTGATGTCAAGTCTTGACCAGAGTGTGTGCAATAACAGATTGTTAGGTATGTGTATAACATCAACATGGAATCTGGGAGTATGTGTAGAATTTGTCCGGTACTGTTAACAATGATCTTCTCAACAGCTATAACAGGTAAAAGGTGTAGACTGTAGTTACAACACAGTTCACTCATATACTTGTCTACAAGCATGGAATCTGGGAGTATGTGTAGAATTTGTCAGGTAGTGTTAACAATAAAATCCAAAACAAATTGATCCCTCACCTTAATACCATGTTTAACCACAGCCTCACCTCAGGCTATGTGCCCACAGAGTGGTGCACGACAACGGTTATACCACTTCACAAAGGAGGTGCCACCACTGACCCTGGGAATTACTGCCGCATCAACCTGATGAGTCTCGTCTGCAAGGCCATAGAGCACATCATCATGGACCTCATAAACAAAGACATTGGGAACCTACAAATCCTTGACCCCACCCAGTCTGGGTTTGTAAAGGGAAGGTCTTGTCTCCTAAATCTGGTTGACTTTTTCGAAATTGTCACTAAAGCAATAGATGAGGGAAAAGTGGTTCACACAGCACACCTTGATCTTGCAAAGGCCTTCGATACCATTCCCCACTCAGGAATTATTGACAAACTCACCAACCTAAATATAAACCCCTACGTTACAAGATGGGTTGTCAACTGGCTCAAGGATAGAACCCATTCAGTGAGAATAGGAAACGTTAGATCTGACTCCAAACATGTGACTAGTGGTGTACCACAGGGCTCAGTCCTGGAACTCCTCCTGTTAGGCATCTACTTCTTGGAGGTACAAGCAAACATGGAGGGGCTATGGCTAACAAAGTTCGCAGACGACTGCAAACTGGGTGCCATAATTGAGACTCCTACTGATGTAGATATCCTTCAAAAGGGTCTTATGGATATAGATACATGGTGCCAAAACCACAGCCTCAAGCTAAATGCCAAAAAGTGCATCGTCATCCCCTTTGGGAAAAACCAAGTACCTATGAATTACAGCATAGGTGGTAGCCCATTTACTACAGTGAGTTTGATAAGAGACCTAGGGACTCAGGTGGATAGTAACCTCTCCTTCGACAACCATATTGCCAAAGTGGTTAGAAAATCCTTCTATATGGCCCACCTTATCACATCCAGGAATAAGGATGTTATTGTCCCCCTCTACTCATCACTCATTAGACCCGTTATTGAATATAATGCCCCATTCAGGATGTACCTAAAAAGACATCTGCAACAATTGGAGAGGCCTCAAAAGTACCTCACAAAGAGGATAAAGGGCCTCAAACAGTTGCCCTATGCCATGAGGCTAAAAAAACTCAGACTGTACTCGGTCACGTACTGGCTACTCAGAGGTGACCTCTGCCTGACATGCAAGGCTATGTCAAACCCCAAATTGCTAGAAATGCTCCACCTAAAGAAAACCCAATCCACCAGAGCTACTCGCTCAAGAGACGTAAACCTGACATCTACAATAAACAGGACTTGTTGGAGGGACAGATTCGTGTCCCAGAGACTTCCCTTGCTCTGGAATAGGGTCCCCATAAATGTGAGGCAGAGCTCCTCATTAGCGCTCTTCAAGAGGAATCTTGATGAGTGGATGGGAAACAGGAAATTCACCCTAGGAATCACTTCGGTGGCCTTGCTAGACAGGGGCACAGGAAACTAAACCTCTTGGGAGGGGAGCATAAGCAAAAAATTTTTGGCTAGGCTTGGTTATGCCCTAGGGCCAATAGCTTAGTACCTACCTATGAACCTATGAACAGCTATAACAGGTAAGAGGTGTAAACTATATGCAAGACACAGACCACGTATCTCCTAATTTACAAAATTACCATTGTACAAAGTAAGGCCATTGGGTAGTGTAATAATACATGTAAGGGACAGATCAATGCAGTGACTAAGAAAGTTGTGAAAACTACAGGGATATATTATTTGTTAATTGACCTCTCTCTCTCTCACCCCCACCATATGTGCAACAATAAACTAATTACACACCGCAATGAGTACGTGTACACTCCAAACTTTTGTTGGGACATTATATCCTATTGGTTTATAAATATTCACATTTGGTTCTATGCATGTGCCATGTTAAAATACTCCCATACTGGTGGCCTGTTGCCATCAATGAAACCTGCATGCTGTTTTAATGGCCACTGTTGCCCCATATATGCATGTGTTCTGCTCGCTCTGCAACTGTTGCAAATCTGGTGTCTTGGGTTAATGGGAATACCTATGCATGCTGTTATAACTAATCTGGAATGCTGTTGACTATTACTAACCCATATCTTTCTTATAACTGCAACACCATAGCTCGTATGGGAAGGCCGGTCCCAGCGGACCTACCTGTCCCACCTCAGCTGGCCATGGCACCAGGCACTAGCGCGTCTGGGGCCCAGCCTGGGACCTCCTCCTCCTCCACTGGCCCTGCACCACCTTTGGGTGGAACCGCCGCAGGGGATGAAGCTCACCCCCCCGGGAGCGGGGGCGGATAGGAACCTGTCACCCGCCATCAGGTCCGGGACGTGGTAAGTAGGGAGCTCGACAAGGAGTTTCGAGACCAGCTATGCCAGCTTGAGGGCTGTGTGGAACAATTAGAGGGTGAGCCTGCCCCTCCTACCCAACACCCAGCACAGCCACCTTTGGGGTCATGAAGGTGCAGTGGTGACTGCCCATGGGTGGGGACCTCAGTCCCACTGTTTCCATTTGGGGGCTCATGGGCTTGCGACTAGCAAACACCCGTCCCTGTCCAAGGTATTTACCCCCCACATGTGTCATATACTGCCCCTGTATGCATCTTGTTTGTCTTGTCTGTTAACCTACCCAACCTACCTCCCCAAATACACCTACTACCCCTCCCCAACATCCTACTCTCACCTGAAAAAATAAAAAAAGGGCAATCTGTTCCCACAAAAAAATCTCTCCCCATACATAGCTGCCCATTTTGCACACATGTCCATGGGACACATGTAATCTGGTCTAATGGATATCACAATGAATTATTGTTGTCCTCATCCCCTCCCAGGGGTTTGAGCGTCCAAATCTACCTCCAGATTCAGTGTATAAGCACAGCTGTTGCTATAGAAGAAATGGGCAGCTATGGACCTTCCCTACACCCTTCCTGCACATCCCTGACTATTTTCCCTACTATATTTCCCTCTTTGTGCCCCTTTTTTCACCACTTTCCTATCAACCCCTTTTTTCTTTTCTGTTAAAGAAATTAGCTCAGGGGTAAGTGGGAGTAAGCACTTTTAAGCAGCAGTAAGCGGGTTTAAGCCTGTTCGCACAGGGGTAAGCAATGCTTACACAGATTAAGCAATTCAGAAGCTAACTGAATATAAGAAACAATAACCAGAAGTTAACAATGCTTACCATCGCACAAACCCAGGCAAACCCGCTTACAACTGCTTAAAAGTACCTTAACCACTCTGTATCCAGCGGCCCTTGTTCTGTCCAGCAACAAAATAAACAGCCTCTGCTAGGCTCAAACCCAGGACCCTGCACACCATAGCCAAAGTGATTTACCACAAAGACAAGTCAGATATACATAACCCTCATGTATTCAAAACATATCAACCAGCCCAGTCATTCAACAGTACAGAGAATGTATTCCAACATGTAGATGTATGTGTGTGAGTAAATATATTAATATCTAAACAGATACAACATATCAATATATGTATATATACATATATATATATATATATATATATATATATATATATATATATATACATACACACACACACATATATAAATATATATGAACATATATACATGCAAATGCCTACATCTATAGTTATATATGTCTACATCTATATGTCTAAATATATACGGCAGCTTATATATATGTCAGCAGATATGTATACAGACATACATCTGTAGATAAAAATGGGGAAACAACAAAAACAGATATGTCCACATGCAACATTAAATGGGGTTGAGAGGCCCCAAACAATATATGCCTTGTACGAATGGGTATACCCCCTATAGCCAAACACGTCCCCCTTGCAATACACTACCAAGTGTTGCAGATCCCATAACCAAGACCATACACAACATGGCCATCCCTAGGATACATATACACAGACATATATATGCAGATACAGTTTTTTATATATATATATATATATATATATATATATATATATATATATATATATATATATATATATATATATATATATATATATACACACACACATATATATATATATATATATATATATATATATATATATATATATATATATATATATATATATATATATATACATATATATGTAACCATACATACACATGCAGAGATATGTACAGTAAGATACATATGTAGTACGTGCACACAATATGGAGCAGCCAGTATCCCTACAGTTACCACCTTACCAGCTGGAGACTGTATGAGCCACCCATACATATGACATTCATTGCCTGCAACATATACCCACAGAGATATCAAAGGATATAACACCACACACAGGTGTGCATAAATAGGAAAGCTTTATCTGTGTTCTATGTCAGTTCTATATGCCATGTCATATAGCTGTTTAGACACTGACATCCATATGAACAGAGTAATGCAACTGTGAAACAGTTATACTAATACAGTAGTCTGGAAAGGTCGACATGTGTTGCTGTCCAGGCTGAGGCCTTCAAGTAGTACAATAGTAAAAACAGACTGGGCCACAGGATGCCAAACAATCAACAGTAAGTAATGCAGGTGTATAGTTCAGCAGCCTCTATCTACACTCTGTACACAATCACTAGGTGGTAAAGACATCATGTGACTAAATGGGATGTAACTGTTACATAACAAGGCATAACTGACACCATCACAATCACACTGACAAACAAAACATTCTGTATGGCAGGAGGCAGTAGGCCTGCATTTACCCAAGGTGGATTGTATGGCAATGTACATCCAGATACCTTAAGGCAGCTTACCCCTGATACCCACACATGTTGTAACAGCCTAGGTTAGTTATGGTGCACCCCCCCTAGACTCAATAATACTGGGCCATATACCACTATTACATACACTGGCCTCTGGAGTGCATTAGGGCACACATGTATTGTGTAGGTGAAGCCACACATATATGGCCCCAACCCCCCAGTATGTGTGGGGCACACAACAGCAGTGGAGTGATGGCAGGAATGGCAGCATGACATACTCACAGCCGACTACATAACAGCCCCTGACAGCATGTCATATGTACAAAGCCTGGTATGTAGGTGGAGGACAGAGCCTGGAACACAGGCACATATGTGTAAAACTGTTGTCATACACTAAGCAGGATATGTATATGTGTATATATATCTATATGGATATATGTATAATTATATATACATATATGTTCACCATATGTCCTGGACATGGAGTGGAGCCCTACCTCAGCCCCAATAGTCCCAACCTGTCAGTGCAAGGGGATGTCAGGTATGTATTGCAGGTATATTTGTAGACTATTGCTACTGCAATAGGGATTGTCTTCACAGACATGGTGTGTGTAGGAGGCCACATCTGCTGTTGACATGTGCACCATTAGCTAGTGACAGACATCCTAAGGACATCATATTACAGTACCAGTGCTAGCACAGTAATGCCCCTGTGGACTACAGTTGAGATATAGGCAATATATGTTGACAGTCTGACACACTCTGGACAGTCCAGGGGTATACACAGAACCCCTTAGTGCAAGACATGTGGACCAAGCCTGACAATGAGGATGTTAACAGACATGTAGATGGGTATATCATGTAAATACTGGTACACATTCACCCCCATAGATTATGCATTCATACACCCCTGTCTGTCCTGACACATAATAACCGCTGGTACAGAGCTGCCATGGCCACATATTACCCACTAGTTAGTGACATACATCTATACAGCATCCCACTGCTTTGTCTGACATACATGACTGTTATGGCGGCCTGGCAGCAGTACATGTGGCAAGTATCTGGACATAACATCTCACTGGGTAAGTACAGTAAGCTGCTAGGCATGTAACAAAGTACTGTGCAGGCTACAGGCAGACTGCCTCAACACTGGCCTACATTTCCTATGTGGGAATACACATGTACCTGCATAGATAGCAGGCTCTACAGGCATGCATGTCACATCACAGAGTAACAGACACCTGTGTGAAAGTGCATAACCACAACCAATGTGAACACAGCCACAGCCACATATGGTAAGCTAGCGTAATATTACAGTATATGGACTATCTGAGCAACACCATCCTCATATGTGCCACTCACACACAAATCCTACATATACTGGGCCACTACACAGTGTGGTCTGATGCCAGTCTGTGGTATGGGACATGTGTGTATTTGCCCATGTAAGCTGATAGGGTGACATACAGTGGAGCAGCATGTAACATCAGATAGGACAGGACCAAGAACAATGACATCTACCACAGTCTCTACACAGGCCAAGGTACATATTCACTATGCACACACTGTCGACAATCAACAGAATTACACATACATTAGTACTGTACACACAACTACAGAATGCACAGGTTATGTCCTCAAATATAACCCCTACTATACATAACATGTGTAGCAGTCTGATATCTCACTGGCTTGTTATCAGATATGCTGTCAATGAATATGGTGTACAGAACATATGCACCTCCTACTGCATGACATATGTACAAAGGTTGACAGAGTTGTGGCTGGAGGCACAAACACAGGGCCAATATTGACATGTTGTTGTGGTAATCTCATACATTTACTGTCATAACAGGGTTTGTTGCAACATGTGTCCTACAATAGATATGAAGTCAGTAACTCTCACGGCTGTCACTATCTGACTGCAATCCTCACACTACTTTCTGCAGTTGACAGATAGGTGCTCTGTGGGTAACACAAGGAACACAAGGCACCACACACTGCCCAGTCTGCAGATGACCCTACAGATGGGGATTCCTCATAAACATAGCACTGACATGACAAGTATTAAAACATGTAGGACAGCCATATCCACACACACCCTCTTAAACCAACATTACTCCAACTGCAGTATAGCAGCACTTACAGTCTGTAGTCAAGTCAGGCACATCACCCTTCTGTGTGTTGGCCTGTTTCCACAGTGTATGTTGTTAGAGGTAAGTCTCCAATCCATCTATGATGCTGTTTGCCAAACAACAGATCTAATTCCTGCTCACAGTGAATGAAAAGGCCCAACACCAACATGATGTTTCTAGATATTCGAGTGAGTTTCCATGCAATTGCCTATGAGAATGTTACCACAGCTGTTCCACATGCAATCAGCTAGAGGAGGGCTGCAATTCACGCAGAGGCCATCAGCTGATCATGAGCATCACTTACAATACACATGCTGCTGCCTAAGCAAAGCAGGTGTAAGTCTCCACATCCACCAGAGAGGGAATGAGAGGGGCAGACAAAGGCAAAGATAAGTCAGGGAGGGGTGGGAGAAACTTAAGCGTGTTTGTGTCACACACCTACCAGTCCAGGGTATCAACCCCCTGATTGACTATGTACTGCTATCACATGTGTATGCAGTCATTAGATGCGCCACATACGTTACATGTTGAGAAGTCCTCCAAATGTATATGTGATGCTGAGTGACATCTGCAACAGTGATATGGTAGCTATACGGTAGGTCTAGTACACGTGCCTGTCCGCATGAACAGGTGTCTGCGTCAACACAGTCACACTCTCACAGGGACACGCACACAATGACACACTTGGCAGGGCCAAGAATACAACTCATCACTAGTTAGATTGCCACAACACAGTACTGTGCAGGTATCACATGCACCACAGGGGTTATACTTATATATATACTTATATATATATTTATATACAGGGGTTATGATTGCTCCCCAGGCTAGTGAAAGTAGATAACATATACATACTAAATCTAGAGCACTTGATAATAGTTTTCAATCTTACTCACAAACACTGGCTAATCTACAATGTATGTACTGTACCTGTGTACTATGTATGTATTCTTCCTATGTTCCAAATTTCAGCTGTACACCACAAATCTATTAATTGCCTTTATTTTTAAAATTAATATTTTTTTGTTTGTTCTCTCCACGGTAACTGTTTATGTGCCGCATACCATTGTAAAAACATGTCTCTTGTAATTTGTGTGTATACTGACCATGTCTAAATAACTAAATGTGTCTGTAATTTTTTTTTGTGGAGCTTTTCTCCCCTGGCCTCTGCTGAAAAAGGGCCTTTTCGGCTCAGTCAGACACCCCCGGATAACAAATGTAAAATAAAATAAGTAAATAAATAAATAATATACAGAGGTTATATGGGTAAAGGGTATGTGGAGGTGTCTGCCATCAGACAGCATGCTTTAGTATGCCAGTGGGGGTTGTGGTGAGTGTAAATGTGGTCATAGGCAACATACACCACACACACATACAGGGTGCCAGTACTGACATGCATGGGTGCATTGCTTCACGAGTGTGTAGTGGTTGACTGTGTCAGATGGCTATACAAAGCTAGGTGATGGGTATACCTTGGCATCAGCCCACATGACAATGGTCTGCAGTGTGGCTCAGGGGTGTAGTGTCTGGATTTGCCCACACAGCTGGGTATTGTATTCACTATCCAGTCACCTGGGTAACTATTGCGTGTGGGCAATGCTGTCAATTGTTTGCCATGTATGTGCTCCTTAGCCCATGACATGGACAGTGTCTGGGATGTGCACACCTCCCACATGCATGTACAATGACATGTGGAACCGTACCTGGGGGGTCTGGCCCATGTTGTTTACACAGATTGTTATCATCAGATGTGCCACTCCTGGCCTCATATGCCGGGAACTGTTGATGGACAGCAGGTTGACCTTGCACCTACATTGACAGCATGATACAGGTATTCCCTGGTGTCAGTGGCATCTGTCCATACAGGGCATGTTTTTCAGACATGGTAGGTCCTTTGTGGGTCACATTTGATGCCACCACAGGTGTCGTAGATGTACAGTGCCGAACATAGGGAAGGTGCATTGTCTGCATGTACGTGCCTATTGGACTGATGGACAGGGTGCCATACCCTCTGTAGCCCACTGCAATCACACCATGATCATTATCAGTGGGCAATATGCAGGGTACTACCAACATAGGGGATGTTGCCTAGGCAAGTGTGTGTGTGTGTGTGTGTGTGTGTGTGTGTGTGTGTGTGTGTGTGTGTGTGTGTGTGTGTGTGTGTGTGTGTGTGTATGACACATGGGTTGAGGGTGTTCTCTGGCTAATACAAGAGGGTGCTAACTTTGTTTGCTTGGCCTTGATGTCACATGTAGGGGTATGCATTTGCACCCCAGCCTCTCACCTATTTCACATATGTTATCCCTGTATGGTGGATATTATGATATATATTAGGAGCACCATATAAGAAATGTGCAAATCCCACTCAAGATTGAGTCCAGTTGTTACACACTCACAACCACCTCCACACAGGATAGGAATGATAAGCACGGACACACAAAGACACACACACCCACACCTGTCATGTCTGGGATTAGAACTCCTACCTAACTAGTTTATTACACTACAGCACTATGCAGTTATAGGATGTGCCATGGAGATTAATGGAGCACTCCTTCCCCAAAGGTGTATTTCACAGTGAATGGCATCAGCAAGATTGCAAAAGTAGGGCATTTAAATTGTAGTGAGTGTGACTAGCCAAACATGCATTGCTCCCTACACAGACATAGGAACAGACACAAAAGCATCCACAACCCTAATGTGTGGGAATAGAACCCCTACCAGAGTTCTATATCACACTACAGCATTATGCTGTTATAACACATGCCACAGAGATTACTGGAGTACTCTTTCCCCAAAGGTGTACTTCACATTGGATGATATCTGCAGGATTGCCAAAGTAGGGCATTTGAACTGTAGTCAGTGTTGCTAGGCTAAAATGCATTGCTCCCTACACAGACATTGAAGCACACACAAAACATCCACAACTGACATGTGTGGGTATAGAACCTCTAACAGAGGTGTATGTTACATGACACCATGAAGCTGCTATAAGATGCACCACAGAGATTACTGCAGAACTCCTTCCCCAAAGGTGTATTTCACATTGGATGACATCAGCAGGATTGCCAAAGTAAGGCGTTCAAATTGTAGTGAGTGTGACCAGGCTAAAATGCATTGCTCCCTACACAGACATTGAAACACACACAAAACATCCACAACCAACATGTGTGGATATAGAACCCCTAACAAAGGTGTATACCACACGACAGCATGAAGCTATTATAGGATGACCACAGGGATTACAGCAGCACTCCTTCCCTAAAGGTATATTTCACATTGGATGACATCAGCAGGATTGTCAAAGTAAGGCATTCGAATTGTAGTGAGTGTGGCTAGGCTAAAATGCATTGCTCCCTACACAGACATTGAAACACACACAAAACATTCAGAACTGCCATGGGTGGAAATAGAAACATACCAGAGTTCTATATCACACTACAGCAATAATTCCTCCAGCTACTACACACTCCTTAATCTACAATCCCTTCCCTTCCATAGGCACACTCTTACTATAGTTAACCACTTATGTAGATACTATCTGTGCACACCTACTAACTAGAATCTTAACTAATACTCTCTCTCTTTACATTTATTAGTGAATATAGAAATTAAAAATTGTAAACTTATTTGTTATTTTTGTATTTGCTCTTCTGTGGCTGTTCCTGTTTATCTTAATACCATCTTGTGCTTATATGTACTACTATGATACTTATCAAACGGTAGATGTTGTGTTCTACCTATTATAATTTACTTTATTCTTATTTGTATTTTTGATATTTTTGATATTGTATCTTTTGGAGCTTTTCTCCCCAGGACTCCATTGAAAATGGGCTCATTCGGTCCAATGGATTATCCTGGCAAACAAACTTTAAATAAATAAATAAATAAATAAATATGCAGTTATGGCGCATACTATGGAGATTACTGGGCTACATCTTTACCAGAGGTGTATCTCTAGGTGGATGATATCAGCAGCCTTGCTAAAGTGGAGCATTGAATTGTAGGTATTGTGACTACCCAAAAAAGCATTGCTCTCTACACAGATAGAGAAACACACACACTTTCCAAGTCTGGGATTAGAACTCCTACCTAATTTATTACACTATAGCAGTGCGCAGTGATAGGACGTGCTATGGAGATTACTGGGCTACAACCTTCCCAGAGTTGTATATCTAGGTGGATGACATCAGCAGCCTTGCCAATGTGGAGCATTTGAATTGTAGGTATTGTGACTACCCTAAAAAGCATTGCTCTTTACACAGACAGACACACACACACACACTTGCCAAGTCTGGGATTAGAACTCCTACCTAACTATTTTATCACACTACAGTAGTACACAGTTATGTCATGCACTACAGAGATTACTGGGCTACAACTTTCCCACAGAAGTATTTCTAGGTGGATAATATCAGCAGCCTTACCAAAGTAGAGCATTTCAATTGTAAGGAGTGTGACTACCCTAAAAAGCATTGCTCTCTACACACACACACACACACACACACACACACACACACACACACACACACACACACACACACACACACACACACACAGTTGCCATGTCTGGGATTCAAACTCCTACCTAACTAGTTTATTACACTACAGCAATACACAGTTATGGGACATGCCACAGAGATTACTGGACTACAACTTTCCTAAAGGTGTATTTCACAGTGGATGACCTCAGCAGGCTTGTCATCCTAGGGCTATGGGGAGGGCAGTGTGTGCATGGGACATAACCCATTCATCTAGAGGTTGACACACCACATGTGGGCACAAACAGGGTCATATTTCACAGGTACATGTATACAGCTGCTAGATGACTACTTCCTTGTACAGTCATGTTGCAAAGCTAGCACATGCACTACATAATCTGTACTGCTGACAGATACCAGTGGCTAGTATCTGCAGTGAGTGACATCTGAACCTCATGTGGTTGTGGCCCTTTGACTGTGTGCTAGATGGGACAGGCCTGGATGGCTCCTTGTCACAGTCACCCTCTTCCACACATCTATGTATGTCTACCTTTGGCTTATTATAGTGTGTTGTCCTTACATATATGTCTGTATTCCTATCCACTGTGTGTGCAAAGCATGAGTGGTGCATATTGAGGAGTGTCTGCACTAACATCTGTGACTGCCAGATATGTCTGGTCCACTGGTGTTTGCAGACATGACCTTCATGTGTTCAAGTGTGTGAGCATGCCCAGTATGACCTTTCAGTATATTGTTGACTGACAGTGCCTTCATTTCTCTAAGTGTGTGAGCATGCCCTGTATGCCCGTCTGTATTGAATGTGTGGATCGAGTCCAGGTAGTTTGTATTGCAGTGCTGACCTTTGTGTTGTATACCTACAGGTAGCATGCTGTTTCTGCAGGGTATCCATCAATCATTTGGCATTGACTGTTACTACATTTCTGCATAGGAATGGGGCACACCTGACTATTTCTACATTTCTACACAGGATTGGGGGGGCACACCTGACTGTTACTACATTTCTACATAGGATGGGGGGCACACTTCACTATTTCTACATTTCTACACAGGATTGGGGGGCACCCCTGACTGTTATTACATTACTATGTAGGATAGGGGGCACACCTGACTATTTCTACATTTCTGCACAGGATTGCAGGGGCACACCTGACATTTGTAAACATTCTCTATGACTGTACTGGTATGTTAGGTACTCCATTTCATTCTGTATTCATACTTATCATGCTAACTAGAGGCATACCAGTATACTACAGATGTTAGCTTTGATTTACTTACATATTAGTTTCTGACTTCCTACCCTCAGAACTAACATCCCACTGCCTGACCTGCTGTAGTCTGTCTGTGTGGGCCTGGGGGGAAGGCTACCCATAGGTATCATTCAGAGGTCATAGCACAGTCTTTATATGTGTTTGTCTACACCTGTCCTGCTGGCTTTGACTGTTGTTGGGTATGTGAACCCCCCCCCCCCGACTGGGATGTGTGAGTCACTTACCTTGTGGGTGTCCCAGTACTGAGGGTGGTGCTGCAGGGCCGCTTATGTCAGATGCACACAGTACACTCCCTACACATGGTTGAGCACAGGTAGTGTAATGTTTGGCATCCCTTTTATTGTATGTGAGAGTCAGAGAGAGGCGTTATTCCCTGGGTCCCTCCTGTGTCAGTGTATGTGCTATGCGTTGCCTCTTTGCCAAGGCCAGGGCATACTGGGCACGCTTCCTTCTGCCTACTGGGGCAGGCTAAGGTTGTTCCTCCTCCAAGTCACTCTGTGTCTGTGCAGGCCTTGGCAATGGTGGGGGCTGTGTGGCCCTGCCCCGTGCTGTTCCTGCTGCAGCTGTTTCCACAGGATCATATTGTGTAGCATGGCACATACATGGACAATTTGAGTACATGTAGCTGGTGAGTACTGCAAGGCTCCACCGGATGTGTCCAGGCACTGGAACCGTGACTTGAGCATCCCAAACACATGCTCTACTATAATTCTGGTCTGTGCATGTGCCTCCTTATGGAGTTCTTGCTCGGGTGTGTGTGCATTTCTGATGGGTGTCATCAGCCATGGCTCCAGTGCGTATCCAGCATCCCCCACTAGGTGACCGTGAGGGATGTCCCCATTGGCAAATCTCTGGTACAGCTGCGTCAGATGTCAGATGTGGGAATCATGATATGTTCCAGTGCAGCCAGCACACACATTCATTATTATGCCCTGGGCATCACACCCAACCTGGCAGTTGATGTAGGGGAAGGCCTTGCAGTTGATGTAGACCCTACCCCACTCACCAAGTGGTGCTTTGATGCATATGTGCGTGCAGTCTATAGAACCTATTACCTCAGGGTATGCTGCTATTTGGTGGAACAGTTGCATATTGCTGGCCAAAGCCTCATGGGTGTCGGGGAAATATACATGCTCACAGACATGTGCTGACATGGCATCCAGGAGCTGGTGGAGTACCCTGGATGCTGATGCCTGTGAGATCCCCATCATATCCCTAGTTGGCCTTTGGAAGGTACCTGTAGCTTGTATTCTAAGGCCTACCCATACCTTGGTATCCACTGGGATGGGTTCCCCTCTGTTAGTTCTGTGTGTGAGGTGTGGCCGGCACAGCTCAACAATTTGCTGTAGGGGGTCCCTGTCCACCCTATAGCACTCCACTATCTCCAGCTCATGTAGCCCCTGGCAGGTTACCCTTGGTCTGTACAGTCTTCTCCATCTCCTCACTGTGGGTTGGTCGACAGCATTCACATCCTCACCACCCTCAGCCTCTTCCACAAGTTGTTGTATGATATCTATTGCAGCCCCTATCATTTTGCTGTTTTTTTTTTTTTTGTTAAAACTTCCCCGCTTGTATACACCAGTGGTGTAGAGTATGGGAAAAACCAGAGGGAAAGGTGTTTGCATGGTTTATAGTGGTGTTCTGGGCTGGGCTGGACTGGGCTGCTGCCTGTGTAATTGGCTGATTCTGATACATTTCACCTGGGAGCTATGCTAGTTCTCCTTGGTTACCTTCCTACTGCTGTTTTCCCTTTCTATTGCCTTCCTGTTTAAGCCCAGAGGTGTGCCGCACAAACAGAGTGCTCAGATGTGCACAGAGCTGCTATTTCCATTTTTTTTTACACCTGGAGCATGCCGCGCACACACGCTTAACCGCTGTAAGCACCTTTTACATGGATTTGGCTCGTGTTGCAATGTGTACACCACAGTTTTCTTGGTATGAGATAATACAGCGCTAGACACACACCCCTGCCTTAGCTGTGCTAAGCTAGGAGCAAACCCAAGCCACACGGCTCCAATCGGCTTACAGTATGCCTAACACCCCCTATGATGTCAGTTAACTCCTAGGCTTGCACCAAGCTATTCCGACTCTTACACTGTTGGGACCTGACTAGCATGCTGGGGAAAACTGGGATTCACTATCATTCCACTCATTTGCATAGGATTGCCTGCTAATGCATGGTTACATGTCTCACATTGAGCCTCCCTCCTTAGCAACCACTACTCACTGGCCATGTTGTCTTCTGCCTGCCATTGACTTGCATGGCAGAATATTGATTTTAGTTAGAATGCTTATTTGAGGTTTATTTTGTTATTTAACCCTGATCCTGTTTGTGCGCCGCTGCCCTACGCTTAAACAGCTGAAATTGGCTAAAAAAATAAAAGTTGAATTTTTTAATTTTTATGTTGTTTGCAATGCCAATGGCCTTATACTTGGCCATTGCCATGCTTCCTCACTGATATGCAGCCTTTATTTGGAGCTGCTACAGCTCCGTTTTGGATTTTGCAGAAATGTACTCGGTTACTAACCAAGTACATTTCTGCAGATTGCACTAGTCCTGCACGGCCGGTTACAAGCTTCCTGGATCACAAATTCACCTCATTTGCATGGATTTCACCTGCAAATGGGGTGATTTGCATAGAGGGGCTTAGTCCATGCAGGAATAGTGGAGGAGTGCTCGTGCACACCCCTGCAGGCTATTCCTGGATCGCACGGCAGACATATTGCCTGCTTGAGCCCCTGCACTGATCTTGCATGCTGTGCAAGCTATAGAGAATCCAGGGGATTTTTTTTACTGTTATTAAGCAAGTAAAACCAGATGAAAAAGGTAGTGATTTTTGGCAGTCTCTTGGCAGCAACATAATTACATTGGTAGTTAACACTGCCAGTCAACTATTTTCCAATATTAAATGAATGTGTTAACATAAAAAAATAGTAATGAATCCAGTTTTTAAAAAGCCCTGCATTTGAGTCAGGGTGAAAATGCTTGTGACATTTGAATAAATTTACTCGACTGCCATCCTTGTTTTTGCCTGGACCGTTTTTCCTGACTGCAGTTTTTAAAGACAGAAATATGATTTTATGTTGAATTACTGGCCAGGATTCAGAAATGCATAATGTACTGTGCACATAACCAGCTTTAGGCACCTGCAAACTCCGCAGTCACTGGGGGGCCCCTGTTTCTGGGGTCCCCAACCACAGCAAGTTATCCTATCTTGATATTTTGTAACATGTCTGTCAAATCAACAAAAACAAGTACAGTAATCTTGTATACTTAATAAACCAAGTGAGTAATAATAGCTCATATTTAGAGCTCCTTTAAAATTCAAAGATATTCTGATTATAGTTACAGTGTTTTATCGGTTTACTATGGGAAGGTTGAAGCGGATTCCTTCTACTCCACTGTACCAAAGTCTGGAGGCCAAATGTCGACAATGTCGAACCCAACATTGTTGAAGTACAAATCTCACCCCCATCTCGACCCATGTTAAAGCCCGTTCCGAGGTCGAAGTCAAGATGTACTTCGACAATGTCGGAATTCGACATTGTCACTTTCACAGATGTGGGTCAGTGTTTCCATCATTCGATGGAATCCGGATCGACCTTCCCATAGTAAACCATTTTATCAAATAACAGGCTTCAGAATTCCACTAAATATTTTACCAGTGACATAGTGCTCCTGACAATGACGAACATTGCTTGTGGACATTTCCTCCACTAAAACCAACAACATAGCCAGCTTTAGGTACCTGCAATACACATGGCTGCAGGGGGGGGGGCTTTTAATCATCCTTGACTGTGTGAGGGGGCCAACAAAAACTGCTGCTGGTTGGGGAAAAATGAGAAGAAAATGACCCTGTTAGGATAAAGCTGATAATGAACATGAGCAAGTTAAGCACTAGAGATCGGCAGCCCAGAGTGGCTGATCTCAGTGCTTACCTTGGATTTTTAAGAAGAGCAGATGCTTCCAGTCTCCAGGGATGGTTTTATCTCTTTAGAAATACTGGCAGAACACCAGATAGTATAACTCTCAACTTCTTTGCTCAAGAATTCTGCCTAGTGCCACAAATAATAGCAAGATAATGGCTCAAAATCAGGAGCATGTTTTAAATAAAACTTTTTACGACTGACAGAGCAAAATTATATGGCAAAATTAGGTAAGGTCTCTGAAATCAGGGGCAGTGACAGGTAAGCATTACTCATCAATATGGTAAATAACAGAAACTTACCCCTGCTGCTGTTTGATGACTGCTAAACAGCAGTCACTGATCTAGTGTGGCAGCAACAGTGTTGCACAATGTATTGCTGTTTACTGAAATAAGTACAAAACTAGTATTGCTATGGCTTATGCTCGTGTGTGTGTGTGTGTGTGTGTGTGTGTGTGTGTGTGTGTGTGTGTGTGTGTGTGTGTGTGTGTGTGTGTGTGTGTGTGTGTGTGTGTGTGTGTCTGTATGGGGGGGTGTCCTGGGGATTGTGTGATTACAAAGAGGCCAGTCACAAGTGGTGTCCCTCAGAGATCAGTCCTTGGACCGCTCCTTTTTGACATTTACTTCTAAGAAGTCAATGCCAATGTCAGTGGTCCCTGGCTGACTACATTTGCAGATAATTACAAATTAGGAGCTGTCATTGAGTCTCACACTGACACAAATCTACTCCAGGAGGGGCTGACACAGACAGACAACTGGTGTCAGAGCCATGGACTAAAACTAAATGCCAAGAAATGCAAAATAGTATCCTTTGGGATATCATCCATTCCTGGTAACTATCATATTGACAGCACACCCCACAGAGCTGACCCAGTACTCAGGGACTTAGGGACACACATGGATAGTAATCTAGCCTTTGGTCATTATGTGTCTACAGTGGTGAGGAAATCATTCTATGTTGTGCAACTTATAAACAAAGGTATGGCATCTAAGTCTAAGGAAGTCATTGTTTCACTGTATTTGGCATGCATCAGACCTATCATTGAGTATAGTGCCCCCTTTGGTATGTACCTAAACAGGCATATCCAACAACTGGAACATCCACAGAGGTTCCTTACTAAAAGAATACAGGGCATAAATAATATGTCCTATGCAGACCGCCTCATGGCCCTATCCCTGTATTCTGTCTCCTACAAGCTTTTGAGGGGAGATCTATGCCTGGCATACAGGGTATTGTCAGACCCCACTCTGATGGATCTCCTGCATATCCACAAAACAAACAGTACCAGAGTTACCCATTCTAAAGACATAAACTTTGCCTATTATATAAATAGGACCTGATGGAGAGATAGGTATGTATCCCAGAGACTACCCCATCTATGGAACATGCTCCCCATCCATGTGAAGCAGAGTTCCTCCCTAACCCAATTCAAGTGCAACTTGGACAATTAGATGGGAAACCAGAAATTCATCCCTGGTTTGGCACCTGTGTCTCTAATGCAAACAGGTAACCTGTAAATAGTTCATCTTCCAGGCTCATGCTTACACTTATCAAGAGTATCAGAACTTGTCAGAGATTTGGGATGCATGGCTAGGCGTAAAAGGTCCTTGTGGTTGGTAACCTAGTAAGCACTTATAAACTTATGAACCTATTACTTCTTTAATTTTCATCATTTGACATAATGTTAATGTCGTTACCTCACAGACACAAGGTGCAGAGTTTGATTCTGACCCCTGTTTATTGGCTAGGTTTGTAATAGTTTGCAGAGTGATTGCCTAGTATTTGCCTATGGACCTATCACAATCAAACCTTAGAGGTGTGCACAAGAGGCCATTATGGCTTGTGTTTGGGCTGGGGGCAGTGTGGTCATTGTTTCTTTTACTTTTCTCTCAGATTTCAGAGGTGTACAAAGAAGGTTACTGGGCTTATGTAGGGACAGTGTACTGTCTAGGAACAACAAAGTAGAATACATTACAGTAATCATTATTTTTTTTCACTTTCCTCACAATCACCCATCAGACACATACACAGGTGCCTGTCTTTGGAGATTATCAATAGTCACTTGAAATAAATGACAGTGGCAATTTGAATCTCTGTTTTCACTCCAATCTAACACCAGAGGGCTGCAGTGACTGTGGGGAGGTAGGCAGTATTCCCAACATAAGACCTGTGTATCCTCACAACAATTGTCTTGTTAGTTTATTGTGAGTTACTATTTTGTCAGCTTTGAACATTAAGGCTTATGAACAGCTTATGTCTTCCTTGAAGGAAAAACAAAATAAAACTAAAATTATTTTATTACTTATGACTTTTGTTTAGGTGACCACTGGATTAAAAGATTTGGAAAATCTCTAAAATGAATCCCAGCCCATCTATAACCCCTATGGCTTCTGGGGGCACCTGGCTTAATTGAATTATTTCCTAAATGGTTATTACTGAGCTGTCTGGTCAGGAAAGGTGTGGCGAAATGATGCAATGAAAACTAAAGCTGAACAGTAACACTAAATTTCTTTCCTTAATCATAACTTCTGTTCAAGCCATCATTGGGTGAAAACTTTGTGCAAAGAGAAAAAAAAAAGTTGAAAATGCACATCAGAGCATATATAAAGTTATGGCTTCTGAAAAAAGCTGAATGGTAAGGCAAAATGTGAAGAAAAGGAAGAAAAAGTAAAAAAGTAATGTGCATGCTATGGGAATCCCAAGATGGGGGGAAATAGAGGAGTGTATGTTTGTGTGTGTGAGGGGGTGAAACAGTAGGCAGTGCCTAGGGTGTCAGAGCTTCATAGAAGGACTCAAAGAATAGTTCTACCTCTCTCTGTGGGTTGCATATTAAAAAAGGAGGACACCATCTTTTGACTGCATGCACACATTATTTCCTATGACAGGAATGGGACTGTTAGTGCCACAGGGGGCAAATACTGTGAAGGTGTGTGTGTGTGTGTGTGTGTGTGTGTGTGTGTGTGTGTGTGTGTGTGTGTGTGTGTGTGTGTGTGTGTGTGTGTGTGTGTGTGTGTGTAAAACTGTTTCAGGTGTGTATGAGTCTGTGTGTCTGTATGCCTGTGTGAAGTACAGTTGTGTACACTTACCATAAATGTAGATGGTCGAGTGTATTCACTGTTGCAGTCATCACCTGTGAGTTATCCCTGCTGTGTTAGCCCTCGGCTGGCCCAAATACCGGAGTCAATGTTTTTCTGCGTCGGCTGCTGTCGCTTGCTGACTGACGTCAGGGCATCAGTGCTATAAAGCACGGCAGCCGACACCATTACATCAGTTTTTCTTGCCCTAACCAGTCAGAAGCCCAAGTAATATGGTAAAGAGGTCCTTGTGGTTAAAAGCCACCTAGAGAAGCTTATATCTCCCTAAAGAAAGAAGATATAAGAGGGAAGGAGGGTGGGAAACCAGGTCTGCAACAGTGAATACACTTGCACATCTACATTTATGGTAAGGGTACACAACTGTACTATGTTCTTTGTGTTTCACTGTTGCAGTCATCACTTGTGGGAGGATTCTCAAAGCTGATGAGAGGGATGGTAGGATTAGTAAGAGGCCAAGGCCTGGGTCAGCAAGCCCTGCAGAACTGCAGAGGCAAACCCTGTCCTAGCCTTAAAAAATAGAGGTAGGTGGTAAGGCTTGGTAAAGGTATGGCCAGAAGTCCAGGTGGCAGCTTCCTCTGTGGAATGCTGTGGAAGTGGAGGCTGCCCTAGCGGAATGGGTTCAAATAGATTTGGGGGGCTTTCCCATGTAATCTTTAGCAGAAATGGATACAGTGTGACATCCATTTGGACATGGTTTGCTTGGAAATGGGCTTTCCCTCTGCCCCTGGGGCAAAGCTGACACATAGTTGGTCTGTTTTCCTGAAAGGTTTAGTACAGTCCAGATAGTATCTGAGCTGTCTGTGCACGTTTAGTGAGCGCAAAATTCTTTCCACCTTGTTTTGAGGGTTAGGAAAGAAGGTGGGTAGATGTATGGCCTAGTTGAGAGTCACATTAGATACCACCTTGGGCATAAAGGAGGGGTTAGTCCTCAGGGAAACCCTGTCTGCATGGAAAATGATGAAGGGCTCAATGGCCATCAGTGCCTGAAGTTCTGAAACCCGTCTAGCTGAGGTGATAGCTAGGAGAAAACAGTCTTCCAGGAGAGGCATCTTAGTTCTGCTGATCTGTGTCAAAATAAGCTGAAAAGGCTGAGGCATGGATTTTAATAGAAGAGAAGGAGACACCACTATTAAGTAGCTCTGCTAGGTAGTCCAGGATAAGAGGGATGGAAGGTTGCGAGGTATTGCCCCCTCTGGACTGGCTCCAGGAGCAGAATCTTTTCCATTTTCCAGCATAAAATTTTCTGGTGCTGGGTCTTCTGACCTCTGTGATAATATCTAGGACCTGTTTGCTCAACTGGGGCCCCTTCTTTGCCTTTAGGTATTAGCCATGCTGATAATTTCAGAGTCTGCAAGTGTGGGTGCAGCATCCCCCCCCCCACCTGAGTCAGAAGGTCTGGGATCAGGGGAAGCTGCTTGGGATGCTGTAGTGTCAGGTTGTACAGTAAGGGGTACCAATGTTGTCTGGGCCAGTCTGGAGCAATGAGGATGGCCTTTGGTCTCTCCTCCCTTATTTTGATCAGTACCTTGGGAATAAGAGCCAGAGGAGGGAATGTGTACACAAAGATGGTGTTCCAGGGGATGGTCAAGGCATCCACCTTCCACGCTAGGTGGTGATATTCCCTGGAACAAAATTTTTTTTAGCTGATGGTTGAGATGCAAAGCAAAGAGATCCACCTCCTGAGTCTCCCACTCCTGAGTGTTGCCTGATAGTGCTGGAACAATATGCCTATCCTGGGGACTGTTTGATATGAATGAATTACCTTTTTAATCTGAGACCGTGGGCAGGATTCTCAAAAGCTTGCACGGAGTTGTAGAGTAGTGTATAACGTCAAACAGGCAATATGTCTGCCGTGCGATCCAGGAACAGATGGCAGGGGCATACACAACAGCTGCTAAAGCTAGTCTTGCACAGACAGCATCATGGTATGCAAATTACCTCATTTGCTGGTGAAATCCATGAAAATGAGGTAAATTTGCGATCCAGCAAACATGAACCTGTCCGTGGAAGATTAGCGTTACCTGCAGCAATGTACTCCATTAGTAATGGAGTACAGTTCTGCAAAAAGCTAAACGGAGCTATGACAGCTCTAAATAAAGGATGCATACAGTTGAGGAAGCATGACAATGGCCAAATATAAGGCCATTGGCATTTTAAAATGTTTAAAAATATAAAAAGTTAACTTTTTTTCCCTGATCTCCAATGTTTAAGCATAGCGCACCGCCGTGTAAACATGCGGCGCTTATAAAAACAAGAAAATAATTAAAAAAAAGCCAAAAATAGGCATTTTCACTAAAAAGCTTATTCTGCCATGCAGGTGAATGGCAAGCTGAAGACAACATGGCCACTGACTACTGGTTGCTAAGGGGGGGAAGCTCAGTGTGAGAGATGTAACCATGCATTAGTAGGCAATCATATGCAAATGAGGATAAGGTTAGTGAATCCCAATTTTCCCCAGCATGTGAGGCATGTCCCAAGAGTGTAAGAGTAGGAGTAGGTGAATAGTAGAGTAGAATATAGGTGACAGGCTGTAAGCTAATTGGAGAAGAGTAGCTTATGTTTGCTTTGAGTTGCTCAGGATTGCAAGAGGCGTGCCTACAATTGTCCTATTTGAAAACCTCATACCCAAGATGCACAATGTTAAAAGATAGGAAACTCCTTGCAAACATGCGCAGTGCATGTGCGTGCGCGTTTGCGCTCATTTGCGCGGCGCTGCTCCGGGCAGAAACAGAACGGAAAAAGAAAGGAAAAGAAGTAGTAGGAAGTTAACCAAGGAGAACTAGCAGAGCTGCCAGGTGAAATATATCAGAATCAGCCAATTACACAGGCAGTAGACTAGCCCAGCCCAGCACTTTAAACTCTGCAAACACCATTCCCCCCTGTTTTTTCTCAAAAATTCTGCAACACTGCAGTATATAAAGAAGGAAAGCTTAAAAAGCTTAAGTCAGACAAAATGTTAAGGGCTGCTCTTGCTATCATAAACCAAAATGCAAGGTGCTGAGGGTGGTGATGTTGTGAATGCTGCTGAGCAACCCACAGTGAGGAGACAGAGAGGAGTGTACAAACCCAGGGTATCCTACCAGGGGCTACATGAGCTGGAGATAGTGGAGTGCTATAGGGTGGACAGAGACCTCCTACAGCAAATTGTTGAGCTGTGCCGGCCACATCTCACACACAGAACCAACAGAGGGGAACACATCCCAGTGGATACCAACGTATGTGTTGGCCTAAGAATACTAGCTACTGGTACCTTCCAAAGACCAACTAGTGATATGATGGGGATTTCACAGGCATCAGTATCCACGGTACTCCACCAGTTCCTGAATGCCATGTCAGCACATGTCAGTGACTATGTATATTTCCCCAATTCCCTTGAGGCATTGGCCAGCAATATGCATCTTTTCCACCAC
Organism: Protopterus annectens; assembly: GCF_019279795.1. Taxonomy (NCBI): domain Eukaryota; kingdom Metazoa; phylum Chordata; order Ceratodontiformes; family Protopteridae; genus Protopterus; species Protopterus annectens. The sequence goes on from NC_056731.1 coordinate 1,964,309,215, forward strand.
ATAGCAGAATAACCTGAGGTAGTGGGTGCAATAGACTGCACGCACATACGCATCAAAGCACCACCTGGTGAGCAGGGTAGGGTCTACATCAACTGCAAGGGCTTCCCCTCCATCAACTGCCAGTTCGTGTGCGATGCCCAGGGCATAATAATGAATGTGTGTGCTGGATGCCCTGGAAGCTATCACAATTCCCACATTTGACATCTGACCCAGCTGTACCACTTATTTGCCAATGGGGACATTTCCTACGGTCACCTAGTAGGGGATGCTGGATATGCACTGGAGCCATGGCTGATGACACCCATCAGAAATGCACACACACCTGAACAAGAACTCCATAATGAGGCACACCACAAACAAGAAACATAACTGAGCATGTGTTTGGGATACTTAAGTCATGGTTCTGGTGCCTGGACACATCTGGTGGAGCCTTGCAGTACTCACCAACTACATGTACTAAAAATTGTTATGGTATGTGCCATGCTACACAATATGATCCTGCAGAAACAGCTGCAGCAGGAACAGCATGGGGCAGGGCCAAACAGCCCCCCACCATTGCCAAGGCCTGCACAGGCACAGTGTGACTCGAAGGAGGAACAACCTGAGCCTGCCCCAGTATGCGGAAGGAGGCATGCCCAGTATGCCCTGGCCTTGGCAAAGAGGCAATGCATAGCACATACACTGACTCAGTAGGAACCCTGGAAATTACACCTCTCTCTGACTCGCACATACAGTAAAAGGGATGCCTAACTTAACACCACCTGTTTTCAAACATGTATAGGGAGTGTACTATGTGCATCTGACACAGGCAGCCCTGCAGCACCACCTGAGGCATGAGTCCCTATTTTAAGCAATATAAAGCACTGCTAAGCACATTTTACCAGTATTGAGCATATTTAAATACAATTGCGAATAGCTGCACACCGCGCTAACCAGCACAACATCGGGCAACGTCGGGCAACATTGAGCAAAGTTGAGCAACACTGGGCAAAGTCGGGCAAAGTTGGGTAAACACGCTCACACCTGCTTTACTGTTCCTTAACCAGTCAGGTCTGCCCAGCAGGAAAATAAAAAGCAGTGACAGGGCTCGAACTCAGGATACTGTACACTATAGTCACGGTACTGAACCACTAAGCCATGACAACATTTCACTGGCACAGACACAACTTAAGTCACTCACACATACCAGTTGGGGAGGTCACATACCTAACAGTCACAGCCAGCAGGACAATTGTAGACAAACGCAAACACAAACAAATGCTGTAACATGTCCTCTGAAGAGGCATATGAGTAACCTCCCCCCAGGTCTATGCAGACAGATAACAGCAGACCAGGCAGTGTGATGTGGGTTGGGTAGGCTATGAAGTCGCAAATTAATATGCGTGTAATTGGAAGCTAAGGTCTTTAGTACAGTGGTATGCCTCAAGCCAGTATGATAGGCAACAGTACAGACTGAAATGGAGTACCTGACATAGCAGTGCAGGCCTAGCAAATGTGTATAAGTGTCAAGTGTACCCCTCATCCTATGTACACCCACAGTAACAATCAGGTGTGCCCCCCCAGGTAGAAATGTACAAATAATAGCTGTCTCCCCTGTATGTAGAAATGTTGATAAGTCTATGCAAATTGACTCATGGAAGCCCTGCAGGCACAGCGTGCTTCCTTTCGATGTACAACACAAAGGTGAGCCCTGAAGTAAAAACCAACTTGAATTTTCACACACATATATAGTATATATATATATATATATATATATATATATATATATATATATGTATATATATATATATATATATATATATATATATATATATATATATATATATATGTATATATGCCCATAGTGAGCATGCTCACACACTTAAACAAGTTTAGCAAATGTCAGTCAACAACATACTGAAAGGTCATACTGGGCATGCTCACATACAAACAAATCAAGCAAATGTCAGTCAACAACATACTGAAAGGTCATACTGGGCATGCTCACGCACTTAGGCCATGTCTGAATACAGCAGTGGGCCACACATATCTAGCTGTTGCAATTCTTACTCCAGATACATGTCACTATTCACCAATCCTGCCTTGCGCACACAGTGATATGAAAACAGACCCATATAATATATTGGACCCCTGTCATAATCAAACTATGTAATACAAGTACTTAAGTTGTTCAAAGAAAGTGAAAATCCAAAGACGATCAATAAATCTCCGATCAGTATCACCAAGAAACAATGAGCACTCCTAACATTATCCAAGCCAAGCTCTGCCAAAAATATTGCCAAAGATTCCATAGAGAACCATGAAGCTTTCTTTAGCTATGTCATAAATATTAATGTAAACTCATATATGTTCTGAGTTAGTGCAAAGTGTACATGAACACATGTACACGAATGACATTGCCAACATCTTGTCAGACAGGTTCATACATATTTACCCCCCTCTCGCTGACAAAAGGGCCCATTACCATACCCGGAGATTGTGAAAACCCAGAAATCACATATACAATAGTTAAACAGCTCTATCCAAACCTAAAAGCACAGCGTCTATGGGATGACTTGGTGTCCCTGGTTGTGTCATATGTGAACTCCAAAACAAACAGACCCTGCACCTGAACAGTCTATTGAGACTCACCCTCTGTACAGGATATGAAACTGTTGAATTGGTTACAGCAACATTTGGCACACTCCACAAGTGTTGGTTCCCAACAGACCATGGGAACTATTGTCTTATAAGTCTAATAAGCCTGATCTACAAGGCTATGGAGTCCATCATGATGGAACTCATAAACAGGGCTATTGGGAGCCTACAAACATCCAACCCTACCCATTTTGGTTTGGTCAGGGGCAGATCATGCTCCCTAAAACTGCTAGACAGTTTGCAAGGCAGTTACCCAGGACATACATCAATGAAATGAGCTCCACACAGCCTACATAGACCTTGAAAAGCCCTTTTCCAACATCCCACACATATGTCGTATCAACAAAATCAACAACCTGTGCATAAACACATATGTCATCTGATGGATTGCCAACTGGGGCACAGATAGATCCCACAAGGTAAAAATTGTGGTCTCCCTGTTGGACTGTAAGCTGGTAACCACTGCTGTCCCACATGGCTCATTCCTGGGACCCCTCCTATCTGGTGTATACTATTCAGATGTACAGTCAAACACACGAGGGCTATGGTTATCAATGTTTGTGGATGACTGCAGAAAGGTTGCCATAATCATTGTTTGGGACAACAGAGACATCCTTAAAAAGGGTCTCAGTCAGACAAATGTGGTGTCAAAATTATGGCCTTGAGCTACAGTCATACAAATAACACATAGGTGCCAGCACCCTAAATATGGAGGTAATAATAAGGGATGTATGGACACATGTGGATAGTCATTGCTACTTTCAGCAACACAGTCACAAAGTGGTTAGAAAATCATGCTATGTGTTCCCACAAATTGCCAAAGTCTTTGCATGTAGGTCAAAAGAGGTTCCCTCTACTCATCAGTCATCAGACCCATCAGACAGTACCACGACACACTTGCAATGAATCTGACAAAGCACCTTCAGCAGCTGGAAAGACCACTGAAGTACCTCAACAAGAGGATTACTGGCCTCTAACATTTGCCCCATGCAACAAGACTGAAGTAACTCAATCTGTACTCTGTTGCATACCGTCTACTCAGGCAATCTCTGCCCAACAGACAGGTCCATGTCCAGTGCAGAACTGATGTACATGCTCTATCTGAAGTAAACCCAGGCTCACTGTGCCACATGCTCTAGGGATATATTCATCATAACAATAAATTGAACATGTTGGAGGGACACATTACTAACTCACAGACTCCCATTGGTTTGGAACAGGCTCCCAACCTACATTAAGCTGAGTCCCTCACTGATACTCTTCTAGAGGAGCCTTGATGAGTGTATGTGAAACTGAACTGTCACACCATGGATCACTTCATCAGCTCTACTACACAGAAGCATAGGGAACTAATCCTAGGTGTGGTGATAGCTGCACACTTTGGCCATACTAATATATGCCTTCAGGCAGATAGCCTATTACATACCTATGTACCTATATATGTAGGGGGAACACAGTATAATAAGCCAAAGATGGATGGGTAGAGATGTGTGTAAGAGGGTGACCATGACAGGGAGCCATCCAGGACTGTCCCACCCAGCACACATCCCAATGGCACAAAAGACATGAGGTGCACATCTCACCCACTGCACATAATAGCCACCAGTATCTGTAAGCATTAAATGTGCCTGCTGTACAACATGACTGTACAATGAAGTACACATCTACTATCTGTAGACATGTACCTGTCACATGGGTTCATAGGTATGTAATAGACTATCTTCACAGAGGCATATATTAGCCTAGGCAAGTTGTGCAGCTTTCACCACCCCATTGGTTAGTCTCCTAAGCCCTAGTTCTAATAGTTAGTACCCTAAGCCCCTTTCTAGTGGGGCTGCTGATGTGATCCCTGGTGTGAATTGTCTGTTTCCCATCCACTTATCATGGTTCCTATTGAAGAGTGTCAGTGAGGGGCTCTGTCTGATGTACATTGGGACTCTGTTCCACAGTAAGGCAAGTCTCTGGGATGGTACTCTATCCCATCAGCATGTTGTATTCATTGTTGTGATGAGGTTCATATCCCTGGAGTGTGTAGTGCGACTCAATTTTGTTTTCCTTAGATGGAAAATGTTCAACAATTATGTGTTGGACATGGCTCTGTATGTTAGGCAGACTTTGCCTCTGAGTAGGCGGTCTGCAACAGAAATCAGATTTAGTTTTCCCAGTTGTGTAGCATAACACAACTGTTTGAGGCCAGTAATCCTCTTGGTGAGGTACCTCTGTGGTCTCTCCAGCTGCTGGATATGCCTAGTCGAGTACTTCCAAAATGGTGCATTGTACTGAATGATGGGTCTGATGACTTAAGAGTAGAGGTCCACCACTACCTCTTTTGATCCTGATGCAAACCCTTTGTTGATTAGGTGGGCCACATAGGATTTCCTAATCACTTTGGCAACATGGTTGTCAAAGGAAAGATGACTAACTACTTGTGTCCCCAGATCCCTTATTACCTTGTCAGTTTTTAGGGGGTAACACCTATGTGGTAGTTTGTGGGTACTTTGTTTTCCTCAAAGGGGATTACTATGCATTCTTTCGCATTGAGCTTGAGGTCATGATTCTGACAACACACTTCTGTGTCATAGAGTCCCTTCTGGAAAATATTTGTGTCATCCAGGGAATCTATTATGGCAAACACTTTACAGTTACCAGCAAACTTAGTCAACCACAACCCTCCTGTGTTGGCATGTGCTTCTGAGAAGTATATAACAAACAGGAGGGGCCCCAGGACTGAACCCTGGGGACACCAGTTGTTACTGGTTTAGAGTCTGACATGTAGCCAGCAACTCTTAATTTGTGGGATCTATCTGAGCCAGTTTGCAATCCATCTTGTGATGTATGGATTAATGACCAGGTTGGTGAGTTCATCTATGATACCTGACTGGGGAATGGTGTCAAAGGCCTTAGCGAGGTATAGGTAGGCTGTGTGGAGCTCCTTTCAATCATCTGTAGCCTGGGTAACTGTCTCAAAGAAATCCATCCAGTTCAGGAGGCATGATCTGCATTTGACGAAGCCAAACTGGGTGTGCTCAACTGTGTGAAGGTTTCCAATGTCTTTATTGTTGACTTCCATTGTGACTGGCTCCATTGCCTTGCAGATCAGACTCGCCAGGCTCATAGAGCGGGAATGCCAAGGGTCTGTTGTGGCCCCACCCCTATGGAGTGGGAAGAATGTTGCTGTGCAACATTCTATGGGTACATATCCTGTAGAGAGGATGTAGAGAGAGGTGTAGGTATCCTTGATGAATATGGATACATCCCCGCCCTATGTGCTATGATCCAGGTTCCGATGCTGGAAGGTATGGAATGAGTAGTATCCTGGTAGTGCTGGTGTGCTCTCTGGAGCCTTGAACTAGGTTTTTGCTACTGCACAGATATCAATATTTTTCATACTGAGAAGTGCCTTGAGTGTGTGTATTTGGAGGCTGAGACTTCTGGCAATGAGTAACATTTAGCTCACTTTGTGGTTATTTGTGTTGGTTATGGGGTTTGGTTTGTCCTGAGTGACCAGTGTTCCACACCTGAAGTCAACGACTCATTGATCCAATCTGACCATAAGCTAATTACCCTAGATATCCACATGCTGCCCCCATCCCCCATTAAGGAAACCATGGTAAAAAATTTCAAGTGACATCAGAGGTTCTGTAATATTTTTGAGAAGAATTGGAATGCTTTATTGTCGGATCCTGACTTGAGAGAGTTGTTAGAAGATAGACCCAGCTTTTCTTTTAGAAATAAGAAGTCCTTAAAAAGGCAATTCTGTTATAAATCCAGAAACAATGAAAGAATGATCCTATCTGATAGGCAGGGGACTTTTCCTTGCAGAAATTGTACAGCATGTGACTATTTATAAATCTACATATAAACATCCTACACTAGAATTTATAATTGATATAGATTTTTATGCTGACTGCAGAACACAAAATTTGGTTTATTTCAGCTTCTGCATTGTCTGTCATGCCTTTCATATAGGCAAAACCAATAGGTGTCTAAAGGAACATATCCTTTAACACCTTAGAGATATAAGAAATAAAAAAGACACAAGTGCTTTAGCAAAACATGTGGAAGAAGATAAGAAACATATTTTTAATTTCATGGTTTTAGAAATAATAAATAAAAGTAAGAGAGGAGGTGATATAAGGAATAAGGTAGAGGAAGCAGAACAAAGATGGATTTTATTACTTCAGGCAGATAGGTCTCCTGGACTGAACAATGCTGTTTCCTTGAAACCTTTTTTAAAATCCAGACCACTAAAACATTAAGTAATATGGATTATTACATAAAATGTGTCTGTTATATGTATATTTTATTTCATCTTATGCAGAATATAAGGCAAATTAATGTACTGATGTATGCGATTTTAATTAGTCTATGTCATAGTTCTATATGTGTTTTCACTGGTTGAACCATATTTTAAATACCAATGTTTTAACTGTTTTTATGAGTCTGAAGAAGCGATCAGCTGACTTAGATCGCGAAAGCGCTTACTCTTGTTTAATAAAGTGGTGTGAAACTGCAAGTGAACCGTTTCCTACCTTGACTACTACATCTCAGTTGCAACTTTTGGTTTTATAAAGGGCACTACTGTGAAGCTGCAAGTGATTTATTTCCTGACGTGGATTATTCCATTTTTATCTTCAGCTGTGGTCTAACCATTGGTCTTTTCTTTTTTTTTCATGCGTCTTAAGACAGAGGTGATGAATTTCATGATACCCATGCAGATGGACAATACAGTTACAACTACTGAATCCTACACAATTGCACTTTATAAGCACTTACATGAGTGCATGGATCGTGCTATCCCAAACAGAACCAAGATGCTATCCTCCAAAAAAAGGAAGCCGATCTGGTGGTCCCCTGCCATAAACAAACTGCACAACAGAAGGAAGAAACTGCTGCAAAAGAGAGTAAAATACCATGAGTGCAGGAGCTCCCTAGTCAGCCTCAGTAAGAAGCTGTGATCCCTGATAAAATCCTCCAAAGCTAGTTATGAAAACAAAATTGCCACTGATTATAAAGACAGCCACAAAGCATTCTATAGCTATGTCAATAATCTCAATGGCAACACTCAGATATGCCCTGAGTTACATCACAATGGCACTAAATATACAGACCCAACTGATATTGGCAACATCCTGGCAGACAGGTTCAGTGCTAACTGTACACCCCTCTCACCCATTAAAGAGCCCATCTCTATACCGGAAGAATGCAAAGTTCCTGTAATCATGGCTGCACAGGTAAAAACCACATTCTCCAAAGTCAGGAACACAGCATCCATGGGACCAGACAGCATCCCAGGCTGCGTTCTACACGAACTACAGAACGAACTGGCACCCCACCTAAGTATCATGGCCAATCATAGCCTCACCTCAGGCTTTGTGCCTGCTGAATGGCACACAGTGACAGTTATCACACTCCACAAGGGTGGAACCACCACGGACCCCAGGAACTACCACCCCAGTAGCCTGATGAGCCTGGTCTGCAAGGCCATGGAACGTATCATCATGGAACTTATAAACAAAGACATTGGTAATTTCCAAACTCTGGACCCCACCCAGTTTGGGTTTGTAAAAGGCAAATCATGTCGCCTAAACCTGATAGAATTCTTTGAAGCAGTCACCAAAGCCGTAGACAAGAGTAAGGTGGTTCACACAGCCTATCTAGATCTTGCCAAGGCTTTCAACACTATCCCCCACTCTGGAATTATAGATAAACTCAGTAAACTAGGTATAAATCCCTATGTCACAAGATGGGTTGCCAACTGGCTCACTGACAGAACCTACACTGTAAAAGTAGCAGACTCCAAATTCGACTTCTGACCAGTGACAAGTGGAGTACCACAGGGTTCAGTCCTGGGTCCTCTCCTGTTTGGTATCTACTTCTCTGAAGTACAGGCTAACACAGAAGGTCTTTGGCTAATGAAGTTCGCAGATGACTGCAAACTAGGAGCCATAATCAAAACTCCTAATGATGTGGACATCATACAAAAGGGCCTCACTGAGACAGATGCCTGGTGTCAAAGCCATGGCCTCAAGTTCAATGCAAAAAAGTGCATTGTCATCCCCTTTGGTAAAAACTCCATACCCATGAACTAAAACATAGGCGGTAGTATACTTAACACCGAAAGTGTGATAAGAGACCTTGGGACACAGGTGGACAGTAGTCTTTCCTTTGATAATCACATCGCCACAGTAGTCAGGAAATCCTTCTACGTGGCACACCTCATCACAAAAGGTTTGTCATCCAGAAAAAACGAGGTCATTGTTCCCCTTTACTCATCACTCATTAGACCCATTATAGAGTACAACGCCCCTTTTGGTATGTACCTCACAAGACATCTACAACAACTGGAAAGGCCGCAGTAATACCTCACAAAGAGGATTACCGGCCTCAAACAGATGTCCTACACAGACCGTCTCAAAAAAATCCAGTTTTACTCCGTCGCATATCGCCTCTTCAGAGGTGATCTCTGCCTAACATACAAAGCTATGCCAAACCCAGAGCTGTTGGACATGCTCCACTTAAAAAAATCCCAATCCCTCCGAACTACATGCTCTAGGGACCTAAACCTTGTCACCACAATAAACAGAACATGCCGGAGGGATAGATTCCTAAATCAGAGACTTCCCATACTCCGGAATAAGCTACCTATATATATCAAACAAAGCTCCTCATTAGCACTCTTTAAGCAAACTCTTGATGATTGGATGGGAAATAGGAAATTCACCCCGGGGATCACCTCTGTGGCTCTGTTCGACAGTGACACAGGAAAATAATTTTCTTGGGTGGCAAAAGCCAGGGTACCTTTTTAGGCTGGGCTTGTATAGTTCCCAGGGCCGATAGCCTAGTACCTACCTATGAACCTATGAACCTTTGAGCCTTGCTTAAAAAAGGTAATATGGAGACAGCAAGAGCCTTGGCCAGTATTCAGAAGCATAGGGGTGACAGGTACAAACCATATCTAGCGAAGCAATGAGGCATGTTTAGCATGTCATCCCAGGCAGACAGAGACTGGATACCCTTTGAATGACACAAGAAGCTCAGCCAATTGTTGAAGTTTATCATCTTTCTGTTATATTGCAGTATCATGTAGGTGAAGGTAAGATGCTACTCAAGGTCAGGGTCATACCAGCCTGGGCTACATGATCATACAGCTACTATATAGCTCTTGTTATGTTGTCCTGGGAGGTATGTCTTAGGTCATTCATACTGACATGTACAAAGACCGTGGCATATATGTACCTGTTCTGGAGTGATCTAAGTGCTTGTGTTATGTGGCGGATCATAGCACCTGACAGACAACTGACAGTAACCTTCCCCTTGTCCAGCCTAGTGAGTGGAACATCTGTGTGCCTGACTATGGAGTCACCTATTACTAGTGTGTTGGGTATGTTGTTTTGCTTTAGGGTCTGTTGTGAGGCACACTGCTTTGGTGTATTATGTGTTTTTAGGCGTGTGCTTGGAGGTGCATGTTGCTTGCTTGTCTGCTTAAGAGGACACTCTCTTTTTCAGATTAATATTTGTATTCTCCGAGTATGGTAATGTGTATTTATGTGTGTGTTTTGCTGGTGCTTATATTGTAGGTCTATGTAAGACTGTTGGTGTTGTGCTTTTATGACCCTACTCCTCTTGACTGTATTGTCCAGTATTGGGTTGACAAAGCTTAGCTACCGGTTTGACCCTGTGTGTGCCAGCATGTGGTGCATCAACCCATATATGATATGGTCATGGCCTGTGCATACAATACACTCACAATACACCTAGTATGATAAGCCTGCTGAGTTTAGCAAATGTGGAACAAACCTTTGGGCAAACTGCCAGCGAGTAATGTCTGTATTGCACCCTGTAACTCCATATTGTTTGCTGAAGTGTAAAGAAGTATTTAGTTTGGATTAAGAACCCCACACTTGCCAAATGTGTATATGTGTGTCTGTCTCTCCTTGGGGAGAGAGCAACCTTTTTGGAGACTACTCACACCCCTTAAAAGTGATATACTCATCTTTGTCGTCTGATGATGTCACCATCCTACAAATACACCTGTGGGAAGATAAAATCCTAATAATGTGTATAGTGTGTCATGTAAATGTGTACTGCTGTAGTATTGTAATGTAGTTAGGTAGGGGTTTGATTCCTACTCTTGCCAAAGGTGTGTGTGGCTCCCTCATGAAAAGCAACCTTTTTGGAGACTAGCCACACTCCTTAAAAGTGGTATACTCATCTTTGTCAAGTCTGATGATGTCACCATCCTACAAATATACCTGTGGAAAGATGAAATGATAGTAATGAGTATAGCGTGTCGTGTAAACGTGTACTGCTGTAGTATCATAATGGAGTTAGGTAGGGGTTTGACTCCTGCACTTGTCATCTGTGTGTGTGTGTGTGTCTCCCTGAGAGAAAGCAACCTTTTTGGAGACTAGTCACACCCCTTAAAAGTGGTATACTCATCTTTGTCAAGTCTGATGATGTCACCATCCTACAAATATACCTGTGGAAAGATAAATCCCAGTAATGTGTATAGTGTGTTGTGTAAATGCATACTGCTGCAGTATTGTTATGTAGGGGTTTGATTCCTGCATTTGCCAATTGTGTGTGCATTTCTATGGGAACGCACAACCTTTTTGGAGACTAGTCACACCCCTTAAAAGTGGTAAACTCATCTTTGTCAAGTCTGATGATGTCACCATCCTACAAATATACCTGTGGAAAGGTGCAATCTCAATACAATGTATAGCTCATCGTGTAAATGCATACGGCTGTAGTGTCATAATGTAGTTAGGAAGGAGTTTGAATTTTGCACTTGCTGACTGTGCGTGTGTATTTCAGGTGTGTGATACCATTGGTCAATGCAGAGTAGGTTTTGATATTTCTAGTGTATGACATATCACAATGACAACTGTATGTGCATTACACATGTAAGGTAACTGCGGGGCAAAGCCATATACATACATGTGACCTCAATTATTTCATAGGTGGGTACTCTGCTTTCTCCATGAAAGCATCTGTTATGTTTGCCAGAGCGTGCTGGTGCTTTCCAGACCTTAGGTCACTTCTGTATGCTTATGACAAGCTTAGCCACTGCAGTGATCCCTGGGCTATGGCCTCTGCTTCACATCCACTAATCACGGTTTCTATTGGAGTGTGAGTGAGGGTATATGCTTGAGGTATATTTGAATCCTGTTCCAAAGCAAGCAAAGTCTGGCAAAGATGACTAATCATTATAGGTGTGCAACAACCTCTGTGGATCTGCATGCAAACCCTTTATTGCTTATGTGCTCCACAGAGGGATTTCCAAAACCCTTTGGTAATGTGATTAGCAAAGGAGAGATGACTAAACACATGGCTCTATGTATACATTAGTACCTGTTCCACATTTTGGGGGCTACTACCTATGTGGTACTCTGTGGATACTTTGTTTTCTAAAAGTGGATAACTATGCTTTCTTTGGCTTATAGCTTTACAGCATGAGTTTGACATCAGGTATCTGTCACTATGATACCCTTTTGGAGGATGTATGTGTCATCTGGAGAATAAAGTATAGCCCACAGTATGCATTTTTATCAAACGTGGGCAGACATATCCCTACTGTGTTTGCTTGTACCTAAGAAAGCTATATGCCAAACAGGAGTGGTCCCAGGACTGAGTGCAGGTGAATACCACTTGTTACTGGCATAGAATTGTACATGGAGGCTGCAAATGTTAGTGTGTGTCCTACATCTGTGCATCAGTTGTCAATCAATCATCTAACAATCGTTTATGGTCAGTCTGTTGAGGTTATGTATAATACCAGAATGTGGGATGGGTATGAATTGCTGGTGAGCTATAGCTAGGCTGTGTGGACCTCCCCTCCATCACCTATAGCCTTGTTAACTGGCTTGAAGTCTACTAGGTGTAGGAACCATGATCTGGCCTTTAGAGAACCTAAGTGGGTATGGTGTAGTGTTTGCAGGTTCATAATGTCTCTGTTAATGAGTTCTATAATGCTGTGCTCCATAGCCTTCCAGATAACATTTGTCTGGCTTATAGGATGAGAGTTTCCAGGATCTGTTGTAGTTCTACCCTTAATCAATTTATGTTAACATTTGCACTGGGTGTGACAAGGGTGGACAGGATTAGGAATAAGTATATTACAGTGTCAGCCCAGGTTTGAAGGTTAGTAGATCAAGCCAGATAGGCAGGATTAAGTTGGTTTGTACATGTGCTGAGGAGGGATGCAGAGTATATTGTGAAATAGATGCCAAGGATGAAGCCGCCAGGTAACAGGAAAAGAGGAATGCCTAAGATGAGGTTTATGGCTGTGGTGAGAGAGGACATGCAGGTGGATGGTGTGACAGCGCAAGATGCAGAGGGCACGAAGATATAGAAACAGATGATCTACTGTGGCGACCCCTAATGGGAGCATCCAAAAGGAGAAGAAGAAGAAGACGTTGTAGCTCAACCCTTGTGGATTGTGAACACCATTACCATGCATCATTCCACAAGTATGTAACCTGTATAGAGGCTGCATCTGGACAGAGTGTTTAGGTGAGTGGTGACTTCATATGTCAGCTTGTGTATGACACAGCCAGGGACACTGTCCAGTACCATTGCCACTGTGGTTTAGACTTTGGTAAAGTTGTTTTAACTAGAGTGTCTGTGAATCATCAGGTTTTACATTCTACAGGTCTGGAAATGTGGCCCTTGTGTAATGACAGGGTGGTGAAATCCACATTTAAACTGTCTGACAAGAAATTCGTAATGTCAGTCAGATAAGTGTACTTTGTGACCATTTACATTAACTGTGACCCGATCTGATTTTTCCCTGTCGATTATAAACAACACTAAAGAAAGCTTTAGTATTGTCTTTGGAATCCTTGCCATTTTGTATTTTGAAGCTTGCCTTGTATGTTTAATGAGGGCTTGTATTTTGCCAATGATACTGACCAGAGAGGTTATCCCTTCTTGGTATGTAACTCTTTTTTGGTACAACTTCACACCTTCTATTATATATTTAGTTTATGGCAGGGGTCCATGAGACTAATGCACTTTTACTGTATAAGTGAGAATTTCTTGTGTTTGTGATAGCACGGTCCATGCAACCCTGTAGGTGAACAGTGTGCATTACTAAAGGATTATGCAGCTGGGACAGTGTTAACCTTAGTAATGCAAACAAATGACAGATAGCAACAACAGCATCACCCACAGCACAGTGTCAACCCATGTCATACACACACGTGCATACTCAAGTTCCAAAATGTGTGTAGTACAATGCATACTGGCCACCAACAGAAACTATGGAGTGTTAACACTGGCCAATACAGGGCATGTCACCCTGCCCATGTGTGCAATATGCATGTACATACAGACAGTGCACCTCCACCATGTTCACAAATGGACACCTGCAAACCTGTGTTGCACACACCCCACACGTACTGTACACTGTATAACACATGCTGACACAACTACACACATCAGCTAAGTGGCACATGGGCAAACAAAACACAACTGGAATAAACACTGGTGAAAACAATACAACATTGATAATTACAGCTTTAATGCATCATGCCTGCTCAGCTACACCTTCAAGGATATCATTACACTTTACTGCTGACAACATGCTACACATCCAACCATTGCTATACTTTATTAAAGTCACCCTGTGCATCAGCACCATGTTAGCCTGTTCCTGCATCAATGTTACAGATGACAGGAGGTGGCACAGGTTTCATCATATGCACAGGGTGTGTTGTTGGTTTGCCAGAGGCCTACACTGAGCCATACAATCGACATGTGTGTGTGAGTGTGTGTGTGAGGGCCACGAGTACTGTTATGGGCCAATGTTGATGTCATGTGTATGGGTATGTATTTACCCTAGGTTTCTGGTTTATGTGTGTGTGTGTGTCTGCATGCACAGAGTTCCACCATGTCGCTGCCATATACGGGGATTTGTGAGACAGCTACAGACTGTGCCTGGCAGGCTTTACAGATCACTGTCTCTGGCCACGGATACAGAACCTGTGCCTGGCAGGGGTGCTACAGACAGTATCAGGTACTAATCCAGATTTGGTACTATCCGAAGAGGTTGACAAATGTCCACTGGATCCAGGTCCCTGCTGGGACTGGCCATAGCCACGTGCACATGGTCTTCTAGGACGGTCTATGGACATCCCCCCCAACATTGCTGGGGCTGGTACTGGCACTACGGGAGTAGCTGTGACTTGCTGGACGTCCATGGCGCCTGCCAGCTTGTGATGTTGCTGGCATACATCCATGTCCACGTCTCAACTGTCCCGCACTGTCCTGACACATGGACATGACATTGTGGGGGACATCCAATGTCTCACCCCAACAACTATCAATGACCTCAGTGTAGTTACATATGGCACCTGCAAGGTCACGGATACTGTCATTTACAGAGGTGTAATGAGCCCTCTGTGACCTTAGCCCCTGTCTGGTGTACCGCTCCATTCGTGTCTGTGCCTCCATGACAGCCTGCAACATGCATGTGGTAGAAAGAGGTGTGGCACGTCTGCCAGTGGCATGATGACCATCAGTGCTCTGACGAGAACCCCTGGGCATCTGCCTATGTGGTGCCATTCCAGACATCTGGCTATGGCTGCTGTGTCCTGATACATGTGCCATAGATACCACACTGGCCTGGTCAGTGCCAGCTGTACACTGTCCCTCAGCTAAGGGCAATGGTGATGATGGATGTACAGGCAGTATGACTGTGTGCATGGATGGGGTGGAAACTTGTGTACTGTCAATTGGTGGCCCAACAACAGACCCTGACAAACCTGCCTGTACCTCAACACACCTATCCTCATGATCACTGTCTGTCTCAGTGACATCAGGTTCCCTGCTGTACTGAACCAGCCCAACCTCAACACCTGTGAGAGGAAAACAGGAAACATACTTTAAGACCTGAACATGACTTCAGACTACACGCGCACATGCGCACATGCACACATATGCACATGCACACATGCACACACACAAAACTACACTCCTCCCGAAAGCAGACACACACTTACCAGCAATCACAGAAAATACACAATAGCAGGTGATGTTGCAGTACAGTATCACAAGCAAAGCAGTCATATCACACATGTCAGCATGCAGGACATGTGTTGCGCAACAGCATGCAGTGCAAGTGTAGTCAGCCCTTGTTACTAACAGTATACATGGCTTTGATGCATGCATTTTGTTATTAGGTGATGGTCCTCCCCCCTGGAACACAATGCATACATGGACACAACATTGCTGTGCAGGTACTCATAACCTTGTGATGTACTGTGCACCATAACTCACTGGTGTACATACCATTGCTGGATGTGTATGTGTGTGCCAGATAGGTATCCAATGCTGATTACAGCCTCTGTGTCTTTAGCAAATAATTGTGGACACATTTTTAGCACATGCATGATGAGTATTCACACAACATCATCAGTGGTGCATGGATAATTGATGGAATACCATTCGGCCACATACCCAATGTACGGTACTTATGGTGAGTGTAGATCATATTGTGGACATGCCAGTCTCATCCATGACATGGCATGCTAAAACACAACTGCATATTTAAACACTACACATACCCAATATGTGTCATATGACCTAGCCACTCAATAGCATCACAAGACATATATGTGTCAGTTGTGCAAATGGTGATTGGTATGCATACTGTTTAGAGGTGCATATGTGTGCACACACATCATTATGGTGTGTAGCAATGACAGCTATGTGTAGTACTGTGGTTACAATAACTGGATGGGGTATAGTACCATAGGCCATCATCATGAAGCATCAGGTGGTCACTCAAGGCTACAAATGTTTCACAAACCAGCACTAATCATGCTGTGCCAGAACTGTACTACATTGGCTAAATACAACATTTCACAACCAGTTGTTATGTGAGTTTGTAAGGAGGCCAATAAGGAGCATTCCCTGACATGAATGTGTAGTGTGTTGCAGAGTGTTTAAATGACCCAGGATAGGCTTCCATCCCTCAGGTATATTATGTGTAATGTGTGGATGAGATTTTGGATACTGGAGTGTGTCTTTACAGAGGGTTTGGGAATCTTTTATACGTAGCATGTTAAAATGCTCTGTGCATGACATAGATGTGTATGTTATGTGCATGTTGAGTATCAACTGTGCCTATCCAAAGGTCACTACAGTCTAGCACATTTGTTTGAGATTATCTGTGTATTGCATGTGTTTGAGGCAGCTAATCACATTAGTGAGATGTGAGTGCTCTTACACCAAACATGCACAGCATGCATTATGGGTAGGTGTGTTACATGTGTACATGGCCTACACCTTAACTATGACATGCACTTTTTATTTACAATAATAAATGTAGAACACACTCACCAGCATCTGTCTGCTGCCTTGATGTCACCCCAGAGGTACCTACATAGAGATGAGACAGTTTGTCAGTGGCCTCAACTGTGGCATTGCTACTGTATGTTTGCAATCTTACAGTACAACAACAGTTCACATTCACAGGGCTACAGAACATGTTCCAAATGATCAGTATTGCACAACAACAGGCTCCACATCTTTGAACGACACACTCCCCATCTCACATATGCATGATCTACCAATACAGTTAACAGTAGTCTACAGATATGCCACGTTACCTGCATGCTCCATGTGTGCTTGCTGGGTGGCTCCAACCTCCATCATGGTGTATTTCTGCTGCTGTTGTTGCTGGGCAGGTGCCACCAGGCTCATGAGCAGCTCCTCCACTCTGGTGAGGGGGGATGGATATTAACAACACCCCCTGTTGCAAGCTGTTGTCAACGCACATCAGCGGCATGCTGATGGACATGTCTGAGAAGATCACTGCAGTGGTGGCGTACCTGCTCATATGTCCGGTTATGCAGGCCTACCTCATTTACCCTGCGGACAACATCTTGCCACATTGCAGTACACTCCTGCTGGTCCTGGCTGGTTCATGAGAACATGAGACGGTAGTGCTGAATCATACTGCTAGTAATGATATCATCTTCAGCAATACTGTAACTTGGGTTCCTGTGGTGGGCCATGATGCCTGGAAGACATAAATACAAAAATATGTCTGAGCAAGTCATATGGCACATTTAACATTATACAGTACAGATATCACTGAACTGCCATATATAGCAACCTATAAGCTAACCGAGAGTGAAACACTGTAACTGCCACTTATCACTGCTCACCCAACTGCTTGAAAGTGCCTTGCTCACTCTCTATCTAATGAACCATGTTCTGCACAGCAACAAAATAAAATCACTATATACGACTATACAAGAGTACTTGGCACACTGTATGCAATGCGATGCACCACCTAGCCACAGCAGATATACATCAAGCTGATGTGTAAAGAAATATATCATCCATCACAATCAGTGTAAGGTCCAGTAAATGTATTATTATTATAGCACACAACTTGTTATTGCCAAACCCATGGCCAAAATATGCGCACAATTGGGAATATGGGTCACATACTGCTGTAGTACACTATGAATGTTGCTAGATAAGCAGTTATATGTATTACCACACATATGTCAAAGGACATGTTACAGACATACCCAAACACACATCAGACATAATTACAGGACACAAAGGTATGACAACCTAGATAAGCTTTCAGTGTCTACTATGCAGTACTGTGTGTCAGTACTTACACAACCTTAATCTTGAGAAATGTAATCTTTGATGAATACAGGGACCACACAAAACAGTGGATGCAAGCAATGTGGACATGCACCATACTTTGCTGTACAGGACCAGAGCTTCAGTTAGTACTACAGTACACACAGGATTTGCATTCAACATCGGAACCAATCAATAATCATAGATGTAGTGATTTAGCCTCCAATGACACACCTTAGTTAAAACCAAGGGATTTGATCACACTGTATGCAATAGCACTTGTTCTGCCTAGCAACAGAATACATCGCTTTTGCTAGGATCAAAGCAAGGACCCATAATACCATAACATAAACAGTTTCCCACTAAGCTATCCCACAGATACATATATTTGACGTATTGGTATTCACAAACATATTGACCATCACAGTCAGTCAGCAGTACAGAGAATCTATTGCAACAAGTAGATGCAGGTGTGTATGAGTGTGTATATATCTATATATCTATATATATATATATATATATATATATACATATACACATCCATTTGTCTACATATACATATATATGTAGGCACATATACATTTCACCTTTCATAGTGAGAATATCAATTATACAAAGGATGTAAGGTGTACAGTAATTTAATAAAATTGCACAGTCTTGGGATAAATGCATTGAAGGTGTTCACAGCCCAGGTAGCTTTAGCAGGCCTTACTTGCTTCAACATTGCAAACTGAACAAACCACCCACAGTTTTTAACCACCACATGTCATATACCAGCACTGTATGCTGTCTTGTATGTCACACACTAAAACCTACATACAAATATGCACATACTAACCTTCACCAACATATATATCTTCCCCCTTCGCAAACAGTTGCAATATGTCCCCTGCTCTATGCACATATACAGATGTGAATATATATGACCCATATATATTTCTCCATATGTGTGTGGCATACACACACATGGTCCACACTGTTGTAAGTCACTGGACATCACAGCTGAACTGTTGGGCCTTGCTACAACACAAACAGGTGTCACATATGAACACAGACTAACATTAGGGGGAATATATGTCAACAGATGCTAGATAAGTATACTAGACTGCTACAGCAGTTGCCAATGCTAAGCTACACTTTAATATGACTATCATGCATGTGTTGTTCTGTGACACCTATGTTTATATAATGTCAGTGCTAATCCCCCCAACAGCTATTGGCCACACTACTGTACAGGACGGGTGTAGGGAAGGTCCATAGCTGCCCATTTTGGATCAGATCTTTGACATTTAATGCTGAGCTACACATTTCACAGGTATGTCCCACTGCCCACAGGTACACACAATATTGTCCATAGCAGTAGTTAAGCAGAACATCTTTGCATAAAGAAGTACTGCTGCCACATATGAATGTTTCACATTATGTAGACTATTCTTCAATAACCTACTACATGCCAGTAAATACATATGTGGCACATACCTTTCCTTTGTATAATTTGATATTATTTATTTTTCCTTTTCTCTGTCTCTCTGTCTCTGTCAGTCTCTGCAATAGAGTGATTGAGTTTGTTGGCAGAGATTGCAGCCTGCTTTTGTAGGAATTTGCACATGAGCATGTGATGGCCTCTGCACCAATTAGTGGCCACCATTTGCTAAATGCATGCAGCCTGCTGTGTAGTAATTGCAGTAATCACTGTCATAGCAACCTAGTACTATAAATTGCTGACTCATGTAGGTGTGGCCCTTTTAGTTTTCCAAGATGGAGATCATCCTTGTTTGGTGTGGACATCATTGTTTAAGACAGAAGGTTGATATAGTTCTTATATCAGAAGCCAGTGCTGTAGCCAGAAATTTACATTTTGTACTCAGACCTAGTGTTGCTGCTTCCAGTACCCACTTGTCAGTGTAGAAATGTACTCACCCCTCAAAATGCTACCCCAAGATACATGGAAAGATGTACTTTCTTTTCAACTGTTACAATTAACTGGCATACAAAGCTAGTTATAGAGATGTATTCCTTTGGCACAAGAATTGTTTGTGAACTGCTATACTGTGAATATTCATTTACTCAGTTCTAAACAGTTTGTGCTTTTTTTAGTGTTGACATTAGCACAAGCTGCTCAAAAAAACTGGGCACATTTCAGTACTGTGAGTATGCTTACCTACATCCTTGGTAGGCCCTGCACACACAGGTATATTCTACAGTTGGGTAGGGTTGCTGAAGTACAGAGAGCATAAGTAGTATTGTGTCGATTTTATCTTGCTGAACTTACAGGGTTGCTGTGTACATGTTAGTTTATCAAGGCAAGTAGTCTGTCTGCGTAACTCCCAACTGGTGGACCTATCCACATGATAGCCATAGAATAGCCTGTTATTTTTTGTCTGTGCACCACACAGGTCTTTTCAGCAATAGAGCAATGGCATTCTTACAGCTGGTTGCTACCAGTACATGGCTACATCCATTTGTATTTCAGTGTTGTATTCCTACATAAGGGTATGCTTCTGAAACTCCTTCCAAAGCTATTTGCACAGTATGCAACAGCAGAAAGGCTAATATGCCTCTGTGTTTCTGCCTCTGCCAGACCTCTCAACCAATCAGGTACATATTTGAACAGACTCAGAAAAAAGTCAAGAAAAAGTCAGGGACAATCAGGGACACCTTTAAAATATTAGTACCATTAAATTGAAACATTGAGAGAATCAGAGCATATGTATTAATACACCTTTTCTGAAGTAAAAGAAGTGCCTAACTCTTAATTATTGTCATTATTCATTAAGTGTAATTCACCACCTTTTGGACCAAAGTCAGTAGTTTTAGGAGGGATTCAGAGGGACAGAGCTAATATTTGTGTCAAATTTGGGACATTTGGGAGGTATGGCCTCTGCCCTAAACAGATATGCCAGTGTTTTTCCTGCTGAGATACTGTGTGGGGTTGTAAAGTGATGGTGTAACATTATTTCCTGCTAGAATGGCTGCTTCTCTTATCACAGTCATGTAATGTAATCCCACAACAACTGTTGGTCAACATCCACAGAACAAGTTGTGTGGAATGGTATTCCAAATTTTCCTTTACATTCACTCATTCTGATGCATGATATAGTTATTTAAGCACCAACTTGATGTATATCTATTGTGGCTTAGTGGTAATTCATGTTGTGTAGTGTGTGCAAGGTCTGGGGTTTGAGACTTACAGAGGTGTTTTATTTTGTTCCTGAGCAGAACAAGGGCCTTCACATACAGAGTGACTAAGGCACTTTTAAGCAGTTGTAAGTGGGTTTGCATGGGTGTGTGAGATGCTTAGCCATGCTTAGCCAAGTGCAAACAAGTGCAAAATTGCGCAAACCCACTCACTACTGCTTAATAGTGCTTACTCCCGCTCACCCCACACTAATTTCTTTGAAAGAAAAGAAAAATGGGAGATAGGAAAGTGATGAAAAAGGGGCACAAAGAGGGAAAGACAGTATGGAAAATAGCTTGGGATGCAGGACGGGTGTAGGGAAGGTCCATAGCAGCCCATTTATTCAACAGCAACAGCTGTGCATATGCAATAAATTTGGAGGTAGATATGAACCCTTCAACCCCTGAGAGAGGGGTGAGGACAACAAAGTATGTTGTAATGCCAGTTAAGTAACATTTCATGTGTCCAGTGGACATGTGTGCAATATGGGCAGCTATGTACGGGGCGTAATTTTTTTTTGGGAGCAGATTGCCCTTTTTTCAGGTGAGAGTGGAATGTGGGGTAGGGGAAGTAGGTATATTTGTGGAGGTAGGTTGGGGGGGTAAACAGCCAAGACAAACAAGACGCATACAGGGGTAGTATATGACACATGTGGTGGGCGAACACCTTTGATGGGGAGGGATGTTTGGAAATCGCAAGCCCATGAGCCCCCAAATGGAAACAGTGAGACTGAGGTCCCCACTCATGGGCAGTCACCACTGCACTTTCATGGCCCAGAGGGTGGCTGTCCTGGGGGCTGTGTAGGAGGGGCAGGCTGACCTGGGAGTTGCACCACTCAGGCCTCAAGCTGGCATAGAGGTTCTGCAACAGAATATTCAATCTCTCTACGCACCACAGCCCAGACCATTCGAAGGGTGATAGATGCCCCTCTGCCTACGCTTGCACGGGGGGGGGCTGAGCCCCATCTCCTGCAGTGCTTCTACCTGAAGGTGGCACAGGGCCGATGGAGGAGGAGGTCCCAGGCTGGACGCCAGATCTTCTGTTGCCAGGTGCCATGGCCAGCTGAGGTGGGACAGGTGGGTCTGCTGGGACCTGCCTTCCCATATGAACTATGTTTTGGGGAGTTTAATAAAGATATGGGTTAGTAACAGTCAACAGCATTCCCAGTTAGTTATAGCAGCATGCAGAAGTATTCCCATTAAACCAACACACCAGATTTTCAACAGTTGAAAAGCAAACATAACACATGCATATATAGAACAATAGTGGACATTACAACAGCATGCAGGTTGAATTGATGGCAACAGGCCACCATTATTGTAGTATTTTAACAGGGCACATGCATAGAAATAAATACAAATATTTATAAACCAATAGGACATATGTCCCAACAATTATTTTGAGATTAGACATACCGATTGAGGTGTGGAATTGCATTTTTTATGCACATACAGTAGGGTGGGAAAATATAGCTCAATTAACAACTTATATATCCTTCTAGTTTTCACTACATTCCTATTAACTGCAGTTATATGTCCCTTACATGTATTATTACACTAACCAATGTCCTAGATCATTATATACATGAGCTGTATCTTACATACAAACTGTCCAAGATGCAGATGTTACTGCAACATATTTTGAGAGTAGCTCACACACACTACTGCTAAGATGGTACACTGACAGCTCTACTTTTCATATAATTATCTAGATATGTTCCGGTGAAAGTATCAGTTATATGTTAACAGCTCCCTACATTTTTGGCAGCACACTAACATTTCTGGGGAACACAATACCAATCTACTCATGAGCCAGATTAACCTGTACAAGCTGGCCATGAACCAACAGTTGAGGGCTGTACATATGCATACAAGATACTGGCACTCCCCTCACCCACGTTATATGGGCCTACCCAAGTGTGGGTTGACACTGCTTAATACAACACTACTATTTGTAGAATGCAACAGTACAACAGCATATCAATGAAAATGGCACAGATGCACTCCATGAATCATACATTTATTAAAGGATTATTACACCTTTATTTATTGGGTTAAAAGACTTTTTGAAGGCTCTCTCATTTATTCTGTGTAACAGTACATGCAGAATAATTACTAACCTGCCTCATGACACAGCCTTTGCAGCCTATCTTCATGGGCTTGCTGGTTCATAACCCGAACACCTGCAGCTGTGAAGTAAATGCAGTGATATTGAGACATACCTATCCATAGTATAGATAAGCATAGCAATTCTTAACTACTTAATACAATGGCTACTTACTCAGTACTGGGGCATTAGGCATTGTACAGGATTCCTGGATCCACTGGTCCAGTTGATCCTCCCTACATCGCTTCAGGTCAGAATAATGGTGCCTGACCTGCTCACCAGTCCGAGGAACACCAGTGGCACCGGTGAGACCATGAGCAAGACTGTTCCAGGCCTCTGTTTTATATTGGGTACCCTGGTACTGGCCCCATAGGAGTCTTTCCTCATGATTGTGGACAAGGAGCCAAACCATTACTTTGGACTCCTGGATGCCCCAGCGTTGCGCTCTAAATCGAGTGCCTTCACCAACACCAGCCATGCTGACTGCAGAATGAAGCTACAACCAGTTATAGCAAGTATTCCCGCCTGTGGAGCTTAAATATGCCTCATTTCCCGCACTTATTTGTGATTGGCCAATTTTGGAAAAACTCAGCTGTAGGCATGCCTGCTTAGCTGATGTTGTCAGTGTTTAAAATTCCTTTGATAGATATGTGTCTGTTGAAAGTGCATGTTTGTAAAATACTGTCATGGCTTAGTGGTTAAATACTGTGACTATAGTGCACAGTATCCTGAGTTCGAGCCCTGTCACTGCTTTTTATTTTCCTGCTGGGCAGACCTGACTGGTTAAGGTACAGTAAAGCAGGTGTGAGTGTGTTTAACTGACTTTGCCCAATTTTGCCTAATGTTGCTCAACGTTACTCGACGTTGCTCGACGTTGTGCTAGTTAGCGCGGTGCGCAGCTATGAACAATTGTATTTAAATATGCTCAATAATGGTAAAATGTGCTTAGCAGTGCTTTATATTGCTTAAAATAGGGTACTCATACCTCAGAATGCATAACCATTTCACCTTCATAGAGCTGGCACCTCGGCGTTCGTGAAAATCTACTGCCAATCATTAGCGGACCGGAGTTCCGCTGTGGCGACCCCCTAACCGGGAAAAGCCGAAAGACAAGAACAACATATATAATTCATGCACTACTACATTTAACATTTCAATGCTTTTTACAAAACTTATACATAAAAAAATGTCAGGAAATGTTTTTGTATACAGATTTCCCACAGAAAATGGAACGTGCAGTACTGGAACTCGAACCAGGAATGCCTCCTCTTTGTGCGAAGGCTCTAACCACTATGCTAATGGCATTTAGCTTAATTTCTATATATTTTTCTTATTATCCTCTTCTGGTGTCTAAGCTGCTAACTGTAGCTAAGCAATGGGCAAACCAGCGCAGCTATGGGCAGCTATATCGGAAGAAGAAAAAAATAAAATTATTTTTATTTTTAATTTTGTAAGTTGTTTTAAGATATGGGGGAATGTAGTGTTACATTGTACACATGTGAGCGGACTCACTCATGTAACTCGAAATTGCAGCATTTCTTCATTGCAGGGGAGTGGATTTTTGGACTGCTCGGCAGTCCGACACACCCCCTACACTCGTCCAGGCTCCGTGTAAGCTTTCAGTCCGACACACCCCCTACACTCGTCCAGGCTCTGTGTAAGCTTTAGAGTTGAGGCAGCGTGCCCTCATTAATATGCATGGCGCGCTGCCATCATACTCTTAGACTGGCGCTTCCGTGTAAGACTAATCTAGTCTTACACGGAAGATTAGTAAATCCTGGTGATTGTTTATTTAGTTTTAATTGCATCGTATGACATCTTTTAATCTTGTTAAAAGACAGGAAAATTACAGTAAATAATTTCCTCTAAAGAAGTCTTGACTAAAGAGAGGAAAAAAATCACTGTTTAGTACTTTGGTGTCTCACATTGTGTGAGTTTTACTTTATTTCCTTTTTTAACATGTTAGATGCATTTGAAAACAGTTTTTAATTTTTGGGATTGTCTGCATACTTCACTGCAAAACAGCACTAGGTCTGCAAAACATCTAATAAAATTTGTTTGAACATCCCTTATACAGATATCCATTTGAGATCAGGCTCTAAAGAGTAATCATGAGCCAATAATTCCAAAAAGTATTATCTGTGAACTGTATAATGTCAACATCTGTAGCAATGGAAGAGATGAAGGAAAAATCCAGCTGCAGTTTGGGGGAGGCAAAGAGTCATTTTCAGCAGTGATGGGGGAATAAAGAAAAAACATAGGAACAGTTTTTTAAATCTGCTTTGTTTTTAGGTGACACACACTCATACCTCTCAACCTCTTAACGCAAGATATCTGGAAAAGCCTAAAATAATGGGGTACAAAAGCCCAAAAGTGGGGACAGATTTTAAATATTGATCGTATGCACTTAGAAAGCTGCAAGAATAATAAAATTTGTATTAGGAAGCATTTTTCTGAAGGATATGAAGTCTGAAACTCAAATGTATTCACTGGTCATTTAATGACTTCAATCCTCCATCATTTGCCAGAAAACCACAGATTTTATGAGGAACAGACCAAATATTTGAGGCATAAATCTGAATATTCTGTGAAAATCTGTACAGTTGAGAGGTATGCACACACTGCAGGAAAGAACCTTATGGTTTCCAAATTCTGGGAACTCGACATTGGAAAACTGGATTTTCTCAGTACCATTAAGAATGGAATGCTGATGCAGGTGAAACATAGTAAACACAGAAGGCGGACAGAGACATGAAATCACAAGCTGTTTCTTCTTGATGCCTGGAATAGAAGGTCATGAATGTAAGGAGGCGAGAAGCACAGCTGGAAGAATATTAACTGGAGGGTAGGGGAAACTATGAGTAGGATTGATTTGGTAGTAAGAACATAGGTAAAAAGAGGAGAATTAAAGAGTAAAAGGAAGGAGAGGGCTGTTGTAAAGTTATATTCTGAACTAAGGGGCTCATAAAATCTTGTACAGATTAAGTCAGAAACTGGTAAAATTGGAATAGTAGTATTTTTCTGTGGAATGTATTGGAACTGTACTATTTTGCTGTGGAAAGAACACTCATTTTGACTGTAAAACTGTAGCATTTTGAAGTTCCAGTGTGCATTCCAATGTATTTCATTCTCAGCAGATTTATCTAAAAGGCCTTTCTACTTCAGAGTTGCTCATGCCACATAACCTCTCTACTTCTCATTTGTGTCCTAAACAGTTTATATGTGTATGTATATAAAATAATTATTTTTTGCTCATAATTACTGATTAAAAAAATGAAAATATAAATAAATATACCTGCAATATAAATATATATATATATATATATATATATAAATATATATATATATATATATGTGTGTGTGTGTGTATAGAGTTACATATATTACATGTTTGTGTACTAATATATTTCAGAAATTTCTAAATAAACATTTGGATGTTGCATGGTACTGGATTGGGCTAACAGACAAAGAAAACGAAGGTCACTGGCTGTGGATAGATGGGACTTCTTTAAATCATACCGGGTAAGTAAATGGACAATGCCTGATTGTAAAGGAGTGTGGAAATGCATTCTGTCATGTACTAAAATAAATATATAAATTATGTAGCTCTACACTGTTTGAGTTTTTTACATTACTTCAGTATATTAGATGAAAGAAATTAAAGATATTAAGTAAAATAAGACAGATTTGGGTGCTGGCAAAACAATGAAAACAGTTATGATATTGTCATACATACATATATATATATATATATATATATATATATATATATATATATATATATATATATAGCTATTAGTGGGGTAAGGATCTGTTTAATGGATGTGTTATTCTACTCTGCAAATTCCTTGTTAAATTTCCTCAAAATACTACAGATTTCATAACCACAAAAAAGATAAAGACTCTAACTCTTGACCACAGAAAATATTAGGAATGTAGGAGGCATTCACTATAGTGACAGCTACCATATTATGTATACTCATAAAGTATTACATTGTAGAAGGATATTTTATTTATTAGTTGTTTGTTTTGTTTATTTAATTATTTATTTAATTACTATAGACTGGACTCAAAAGCTCATTTTAGCTAAGACTTTATCAAAATGAACATCTGTATTTCTAATTCAAAATTAAACAAATCAACATATTTACAAATATGATTCACTGTGGCTGTCCCATAAAGGGTGTGTGAGTTCTGTATCTTGTATGTTCAGGAATGTACCACAATTGGTGTACAAACCCCAGGAACTGGAAAATGAAAACCCACTGCAGCATAGGAATAAAAAACTTTAACAAAGAATAGTTAAGTGCTTTCGTCAGAGTGTAGCCAAGACTTCCTCAGAACATAATAACATCAAAAACAGATTCCATTCAAATACCCCTCCAAAACCACATCACATGATCCAGACAGCCAACCAGATTCCTTAACCTCATACATACTTAACAAAATGTATAAATTAAAAAATAAAAAGATAGTAAATATTATCAATAAGTATCAAGCAACATAAGAACGAAGTTTAAGAACAATATTAATAGATAAATTCTCATTCAAACCCAGGAACATACAAGAATTCAACCTAATCTGCCATACGAACTCTTTTAATTCAATTAAGTCATTCCACAGACTACCCCTCACATCCTTGGTAACCATATTAAGAGAAAAGACCCCTTAAAACCAAACGTGTGGTCAGGGCAGTTCACACGTGCTTTGCCAAAACATTATTTCTATTTCATTTTTTAGTATCAAGCATGTGTTCAAAAAGTCTTTCTTTGAATTTTCGTTGAGTTTTACTCACATAAAAACACTCACAGTGCAAACATTGAGTCAAATAAATAATACCAGAGTTGCAGTTACAGAAAAACTTAGTGCTTACATCAATACCATTCACTTTTACTTGGGTCTATATGACGCTATTGAATGGACTAAATATCGAATGTTACTTAGTCGATCCGATACTGTCGAAATGGCAAAATAGCAAAGTCACGGAACGTCTAATTTTTTCCCAGGGAAAAAATTTGGTGGGCCGTCTTCGGGACTTTGCCATTTCCTCCACTATGGTGCAATCTCAGAGTTGGTATATTTAAGTAGGGTGGGTATGGGGGGCACAGCCCCCCACATGTGGGGGTTGGGGGGCAAACCCCCCCCCACTTAAATCTGTGTTTAAGTTTGGGGTTTTTTTTGTTTTTTTTACGGAGCAGAGAATTTTTTCCGTGGGAAATAATTTGCTGTTCCATTTGTCCGATATTTTGTTGTTTCGATATTATCAGTACGATGAAATAGCGTTCGCTATTTACATCATACAATAATATGATATAGACATCTTTTGCTTCACTTTGCACCATAATATGTTTACACTGATTACAGGTACTGCATTTAAAGGTACCATTTTTTTCTAGAGGAAAAAAAATCTCCCTACCATAGTTACCAGTTTCCAAAATCTGTTTTAGGTACTTACTCTTTCTGTAAACTAATTTAAGTACATTCCCAAAAGTTTCAGTAAGCCCCTCAAAACAACAGGAAATGTTCCAGTTTTTCCTCATAATGTCAATAATCTGTGTATTATCCATTGTGTAAGTGGTAATAAATGATACAGAGACATTTTGATCTTTACCTCCCTTATTTTTCCTAAACACCAACCCATCATCATTGTTAATGTTAAGTAATAATGTATAAAAAACATTCAGTCTTTTTTGATGGATCTCCCCAGATATATCACAAACTAACCTTGAAGGGTACCCACAGGATGCAAGCATCTCCACCAACCATTTAGCCTCAAGTTGAAAGGTATCATCTTCAGTAATCATTCTGGCCAAGCATACAAATTGTCCCTTCACAACCCCTATTTTTTGGTGTTCAGGATGACAACTGTCAAAGTGTAAAAGGCTATTAGAGTAGGTAGGTTTCCTGTGCATATTACTAACCAATCTCTTGTTGGTAATGTCTTTGAAAATATCCACATCCAAAAAAGAAATAACAGAATAACTAGATTTAGAGGTAAAACTTTGAAAAAGCTGTAGTTTGACTTATATAGTCAATAAATAAAGTTCCTCTGCTGACCTATTCCACACAATGAATACATCATCCAAAAAATGAATATATAGATCCCAAGGGGGAGAATTAAAGTGGTCAAGAACAAATTTCTTCTCCCACTGCAACATAATTATGTTTGCAAAGATGGGGGCACAGGCTGCCCCCATCGCTACCCCCTTCTTCTGTAAAAAATAGTGACCCCTATGAAAACAAAATTGTTTTTTAATACCAGTTCCATCAACGTAACCAAGGTGTTTATCTCATTTTTAGATAAAGAAGTTGAATCCACCAGGAATTCATGGAGCCAGTTCAGGCCAACATCATGTGGAATTACATTTAATAGGTTGACCACATCCACAGCACAAAAAATAAGATCATCTCGGAATCTCAATTTTCTGAGCTTAACCAAAAAGTCCCAGGAATCCCGACAAATGTGGACATAGTCATCTAGCACAGGTTTTAGTTCAAATCAATAAATTTTGCAAGGGGGTGAGTTTTGGAACTAGATGCATTTAAAATTGGTCTCATTGGTGGGTCCCTAATGTCCTTATGGATCTTAGGTAACCCAAAGATAGAAGGTATTATAGGGTACTTAACTACCAAAAATTTTCATTCATCAAATGAAATTTGACCATGGTCAAACATATCTTTAAGTATCCAATCAATCTTTGCATGAGAAATATGGATAAAATTCAAAGACGTTTATTTATAGAAACAACCATCATACAAGAACCCAGACATCTTATTCAGGTAGTCAGCATTGTTCATAATTACAATGTCCCCCCCCCCACACACACACCTTTATCTGGCTTCATTCTAATTCTTTTATTACTGCTCAGTTTCCATAAAAGCTTCATTTCTTTAACTGAAAGGTTCAAGTTTTTGTGAGGTCCTAAATTCAAACACATAACTTTTCGAAAAGGAGCAAAGGTAAAGCTAAGGGGGGTTAAATAAACTGCTTCTACTAACCATAGTGTCAACATTAACAAAACTCTTGTTTATGTATAGCAACTTGAAATTCAGTTTCCTTAGAAACACTTTCAAATCAATAATAAAATAAAATAATTTTCTGGTTCTTAGTTTGTGAATGTACCACAATTAATAAAGGTGAATCCAACTACTATTTTGCCACCCATAAAGACATTAGCACATACATAAAGTGTGTTGCTGTCCATCAGTATAGCTCAGTAGTGAGTCACATTAACTGGTTACAGACGTATGATTTGTTATCAGTCACATCACAAGATGCATGAACTGCATGAATCTTATTAATTATGGAAGTCAGGTTGAGGTCACCTTCTTAGTCAGTGCTGTATATATCAGTGGGAAGGCAGGCTTGTCAGTGCAGCAGTTATTAAAATGTTATGGCAGCCCTCTGAGATGTACCTGACAGCCAACAGTCACATCAGAGGAAGTATTTTAAATTCTGACAGCCCTGCATCCCTAACATATCCAAGACCAAATGAGTGATATAATGCAGTAAATGTACTTTCTCCATTCAAGCCATACTAATATTAGAGACATAAAAACACTAACTGAATTATAATTATAATACTGCATTGCAAAACAAAGCATGTTCCAAAACCAGCAAAATATCTTTATTATTCTTTTACAAATTATGGACATCAGTTTAAAGAGAGTCGTTTCCTAACAGTATACACATTTTAAATCATTGGGAGAATTTAATAAAGCCTACACTGTCTTATTTACCATATAGACATTGTGCCATGCTGCTTGCATGAAAGTAAGGAGGTTTGTGATTCAGTAAGCACTGTTGAATGGCGTACATGAGTGCAGAAACACGGGAAGTTCCATGGCATACAAATCACCTCATAAAGAGGTGAATCTCATGTAAATGAGGCAAGTAGAGTGATCCAGCAAGCAGATCGGCAGCCCTGCAGAGCCAGTGTCAGTGTCCATAGTGTGCATGGAAAAAATCTGTGTACAGGAATGTAGAGGGCCAAAAGGGGCTGCAAAAATCTAGATAGATGGACAGCAATGGCATACCACAGACAGATATGAGTGAAACTATCCTCCGTGTGTCAAAAACGTTACAGGAAAATATGTTAAAACATTTTTATTTAATAATCTGGGTATGTTTGCACAGCACTCTGCAGTGGGCAAACATGCCTTATATATATATATATATATATATATATATATATATATATATATATATATATATAAAAAATGGAAAAAGCAAATCAATATTACGATACAGAAATGTATTACAGGACCCTGCATGGAGTATCTACAATGGTGCATCAGTGCTGTTGCTAATGCTTTAGGGCTTGGAAGTGTGTAGTTTCCAGGTTGTGAGCACGGATCCCTATGCAAATGATGTGGAGTTACTGAATAGCAAAATGGGGTACTCATGTCAGCATATCCCCTCTGTGTAGGTAGAAAAACATGTTTGTGTCCACAGAGGAGATAGCTGACATCAGGAGAGGGTGTGTCAAAGATGTGCTAAGTTGATTGGAGCTTAGCTGCACCTGTTTGCACAGCAATGTTGAGAATGGAAAGTTTGGGGGATGTCCACTGACTTCTAAGCTATGTTTACCTACAGGGCATGTGTTTCTGTATGTTTGCATGGTGGACCACTGTGCTGCGTGTGGAAGTTTGGGTATGTCCAGTGATTGCTAAGGTATGTTTACCTACAAGCCATGAGTTTGCATGGTGCGCTGCATTGCTGGCAGTATCTAAAAGCAATAACGTATTAATTAGTTGTGACCCTTGTTTAACTTAAACTAGGGCCAGTAAATGATGTTAATGATATACTAGGCAGGTGAAATGCATCATAGGTAGCCAATCACACAGTCAGCACCTACAGTATAACACTGTAAGGTATGCATGCACCCTATATTCTGATTTTTTCCCTGATACTCTGCACCATTGGAGTACAGACTTGGGAATTTTAACTGAAAGAATACTAGGGGCTGCTGCATGTCTGCTACATCTGTATGTGCTAGATAGAAAAGTCAGTGCTGCTTCTTACAATAGGCATAGGCAGAGAAGGAGAATAGTGTTCAGGTCAAGGGTAACCTTCAAGGAACTACATGAGCTAGGGATTGTAGAGCACTACAGGTTGGATAAGGACATACTACAAGAACTTATTGAGCTCTGCTGCCCTCAAGTCAGACCCAGAGCCAACAAAGGGGAACCCGTCCCAGTGGACACAAAGGTAAGTGTAGCCCTTAGGATAATATCCACAGGTACCTTCCAAAGTCCAACTGTGGACAAGATGGGGGTCTCACAGGTATCAGCATCCAGGGTACTCCACCAGTTTCTGGATGCCATACTACCACATGCCAGTGAGCACATTTATTTTCCCCTCATCCCTGAGGTTGAGGGCCAGCAATATGCAACACTTCAACCGTGTAGCACACTATCCTGAGGCACTGGCTGCCATAGATTGCAATCATGTACACATCAAGGCACCACCCAGTGAGGAGGGTACCACTCCATCAACTGCCAGGTCATGTACAATGCACAGAGCATGATTATGAATGTGTGTGCTAGCAGCCCTGGCAGTTATCACAACTCCCATATCTGGCACTCATGACAGCTCTACCAGTTGTTTGCTAG
The DNA here is from genome assembly GCF_019279795.1 of Protopterus annectens. Classification (NCBI taxonomy): domain Eukaryota; kingdom Metazoa; phylum Chordata; order Ceratodontiformes; family Protopteridae; genus Protopterus; species Protopterus annectens. The sequence continues at coordinate 1,964,342,366 of NC_056731.1, forward strand.
TGGACACATCCCACATGGCTACTTACTGGGGATGCTGGCTATGCACTGGAACCTTGGATGATAACACCCGTCAGAAATGCACACACACACACTGAAGAAACCATAATGAGGCACACGCACAAACTAGGAACATCATAGATCATGTGTTTGGGCTACTGAAGTCACGGTTCTGGTGTCTCAATATATCTGGTGGAGCCCTGCAGTACTTTCCACCCACAATGTGCACATGTTTGCAGTATGTGCCATGCTACACTATATGATCCTGCAGAAACAGCTGCAGCAGGATCAGTAAAGGAAAGGGATAACACAGCCCCCCACCAGTGCCTAGGTCAACACAACCACACTCACAGGAGGAGTCAGAGGAAGACCTCACCCCCCCCGATGATATCCCTGTAGGCAGACATAGGCGTGCCCAGTATGCCCTGGCATTGGCTAAGAGACAACATGTAGCACATTCACTGACAACATAGGGTCCTAGAGACTGACACCTTACTCCTACTCACATACATATAGTAAACTTATTGATTCCAGGCAACCCACACAACCTGTACCTATCCATGTATTGGTTGTGTACTGCTTGCATCACACAGAGTCAGCCCTGAAATGCAGCTCTGTCAACTGGTTCATTCGCAAGGAAGTCTCTAAGTTACACATTAATTGTAAGTTTTACTATAATATATCATATGTATGGATCTGCTGCTGTTATGCAAGGAAATATATTGGGCTTATTGGACAGATGTAACATCCACATGGGACTACAGATACCCAGTCCAATAGTGTGTGTTCCTTAATATTCACTACAACAGTCAAGGGATATGTTAAACAACAGGCTCACATGATATTTGGACTACTGTATATCCCAGCAGATCAAGTGCCATTGTTCCCCCATCCCCAACACAGCAGTGTATTTATACATCTGCTTTAACAGAAAATCACCTGTAGTACATCAGTGGATCAGGCAATCTCAGGGCTGTAACATAGATATTGCTCACACCATTGTATGTCTCTCCTCATGCAGGATAACAATTTACATACTTATGCTGTTGATTGTGTGATGAATGACTCCTCTCTGTCTGGTGACCTGAGTGGCTCAGTGCACTAGGGAAACTAGTATGGGTGATGGCGTCAATGGTTCTAATCTGGAATTGCTCACATCTTTTGTATGTGAGGTAGTACTACTACATTGGTGTTTTCACAAACTGTCATACCTCTTAGTGCAAGAAATCTGGACCAAGCCAGTAAGATTGGGGGGGACAAAGGCCCAAACATAGGTACAGATTTCAAATATTGTCCCCATAAACCTTGAAAGTCACTGGAATTAAAGGTGTTGCATTATTACATATATTCTGAAGGATATAACATCTGAAACACAAATGTTTGTCTGTTATTAGTATAATGCAGTAATATCAATATTCAATAATTCACTAGAAGAACACAAATGTATGAGGAACAAACCAAGCATATGAGGCAAAACTCTGGACATTCTGTGGAAATCAAGACAGCTGAGAGGTATGCAGACTGTCAGTCTGTTGGTGGTGTAACATTACCAACCTCAGTCACATATTAAGTACAGCACACAGCTGGGGAATGCTGTAGACAGTTTGAGTGAAGTGCAGTATTGCACAAACAGGGGCGGATGTTAATGTGTGTAACATACAAAATCCCAAATTGGAGTCCAGGTAGCTGTGGACTGGCGTCACCTTATAAGTACTGACAGTCACACTGGGCATGCCCATACACTTGCAATCCTGTTGCCCCTTCATCAAAATTACCTGTTATGTATAAATGTCTATACATATAGATATATGTATACATATCCATCTGTCACAGTCTCTCTCTCTCACATGCATAGTATATCTATCACTATCTAGTGTCAAATATGTATGTACTGATATATGCAGCTATATATATTAAAATGATACATACAGGTCCCCATACATCCAAATAATACATATACATATTATACACACATGCAGCTACAGTTATATATACATCCCTGTTATATACAGAAATATGTGTGTGGATGTCTGTATTGTCTGACATACCCTAATAATGGTGAGTAAATCTCCACTATCACACAATCATACTGTTGCTCAAAGGATCCAAGCTAAGGGTGCAACAGTACAAATTCCACTTACCCACAGACCCCTGTGTCTGCTGGATGTCACCATATTGACGGACACAGGTAAGCAGGTCCTGTAATGTTTAATGTTCTCAATGCATGTATGGACAGGGAAATGTTTCCTTGTCCACAGGTCTGCCTGTGTAACTGCAGGCAGCCACATATGGCCATACAGGTAACTGTGCACACATAGTTAAGATAATTACAGTTATCCCACTGCTAGAATACTAGATGAAGATAACAGTATGAAGCAATATCACACAGCAGGCCACAGATGCTGGTCAACACAGGCCTAGTTTGTGTAATGCACAAGTACTGTGCCTGCAATCATTCATACAACAGCCTTAACATGTGCATGCTAACTGTACTGTGATCTATAGTGTATAGGACTAGATAGGCAGTGGTTCTAATCACTCTACAGCCCACTTGGTGCATGACTGTGTCAGAGTGTGTGTGTATATCCTCCTGCAAATGAATGGACATGCCCTCATGGACTATCCAGCTGCAATGGTTATGCACTTTTTGGCTGTGTAACTTGCTGTTGCCTTCCAAACTGCCCTCTTCTACAAGGCCTAATGATGTCAGCCACCTTAAGACTACTAACTGAGAGTGTCATATCAAATGTAAGCCATGGTGCATGCGATAAGTCCTGTGATCTATAATGTAATAGAATAAATAGGTAGGGGTTCTAATCTCACTCCAGCCAACTTGGTTTGTGTGTGTGTGTGTGTGTGTGTGTGTGTGTGTGTGTGTGTGTGTGTGTGTGTGTGTGTGTGTGTGTGTGTGTGTGTGTGTGTGTGTGTGTGTGTGTGTGTGTGTATCCCCCCTGTCAAACGACTGAGAAACTCTCATTGGCTGTCAAACTGTAATGGCCCTGTAAGTTGCTGTTGGTTTCCAAACTGTCCTCTTCTACAAGGCTTGATGATGTCATCTCCCTTAAGACTACCAGCTGACATAGTAGTGTCTGACTGAAGTGGTTGCACATGTAATAAGTACTGTGATCTGTAATGTGTAACACTAGATAGGTAGGTGTTCTAATCTCAGTCCAGCCCACTTGGTGTGTGTGTGTGTGTGTATGTGTGTGTGTGTGTGTGTGTGTGTGTGTGTGTGTGTGTGTGTGTGTGTGTATATATATATATATATATATATATATATATATATATATATATATTTCCATGCGGCATAACCTTGGTACCCTAGACATATATAGGGTTTTGCAGTGCTTTATTTGTAGTGGGTGATGTGGCCCCCCCCAAAGGACTGACCACAACAATGCCTGCATATGTCATCAAGCATACTATGTCCTAAAATGATATTACTAGCAGACATGAGGTGCGTTGCATGCACTACATACTGTGATCTGTAACATGTACCATTACATAGGTAAGTGAGCACACCTACATACAGCCAACCTGCACTATGTGTGTGCCTTGGTGTATCCTGTATGCTGTATTCCTGATTGAAAGTGGCACTAGCCTCAATGTAGTCATGTGTTTGTGTGAGCCTGTTAGAGCATTTTGAAACATGTTATGGAACCATGGGATGTGTGAATTGAACACAGAGAGTACTGTAGCCTTTGACTGTCACTGGGCAGAAAGATGTGGATGCATACACTGCTGTACAACCAATACTGACAGATTTGGGACATACATCCCACACTGGCACTGGTATGCTGAATGTGGCAATCATCACAGCTATCACTGTCCACAATGGAACCCTTGCCATGTCACTACACAGGCATATCATACAACTGTAGCAGCGACACAGGTTCCAAGGTACACCAATACACGTTGCAGAGAACATGTCCTATGGAGTCCATGTCAGGACTGTACATGTGTAGTCTGTCTCTGAAATGCTTTGGAGGGGATGTGTATGGCTCCATACAGGGAGGTGTCAGTTCCCACTGTGTACCTCCCATGTGTCCATGACAGTGCTAACACATGTGTCACCTGTGCTACACACCAACATCAGTGTGGTATGCATAGTACATGTTGGTATGACAGGTATGTAACACAGGCAGTACACCCTACATGAAACATGCCCCCCATGCATGTCATGCACACATCTGCTGTGACACACATCATATGCAGGTTACACATTGGTTACACATTGGGTTGCAGAACACAACAATCATAACTGTTGCCAGGCAATTGTTGATACTGGACACAGGATATATGTAGATGCATCATCTCCATCAGAACCCTGGTTTCACTTATGAAGGGTAGCAGACCTTCTCACAGATTAGGGATCCATGAGTATGCTGAATGCCAACATTGTCCTTGTTAAGCTGTTATACACATGTGAACCTATGGTGCCATGCAGTTATAGTGCTGTACCTTGCTGATGACATATGTCTGCAGTGCTGACATGCCATCCTGTGCTGCTTTATTTCTGCTGTGTATCCATAGGTTATCCCAACAGACTCCTGTAACAAAAAATTAAACAGACTTGTGACACACCTGTCATTGTGTAACTATACAGCCAATTCAACAACATACAACATAAGGACAACATAAGGTATACAAATGCATGTGGTGTACTCGTGACAAATGCCAGCATACAGTATCTCTCATTAACCACTACAAGTGGTATGGTGAACCAACACTGCATTGCACAAGTACATGTTAAGTAATATAGTCACCCTGTGCATCAGAACCATAGCTTCATTTCCCTGCATCAATGTCAAGGATGACAGGGATGTGACATGGGTATCATCACTTGCACAGGCTGTTGTGTGAGGATGCAGGAGGCCTAGGCTGGCCCAAACAATAGACAGCATGTGTGTGAGTCAGGAAGAAGCATGTAAGATGGACCATGGAGAGGTGCTGTGTGTGACTGTAGGTGACCTGCATTTGACAGTGCTGTGTGAGTATGTGCATGTACACAGTCAAGCTCAGTGATAGCTCTGCACATATGCATGTTGGACAGCTTTGGACTGTACATGGTAGAGTTGACAGTTCAGCATCTTCAGCCAGGAACACGGAAACTGGCTCTGCCAGGAGTTGCACTGGCACCTCCATGCCCAAGGTCAGAAGCGGTGCTAGTATCTGATGGTGACTGCTGTCTGCTGGGACCATGTCCCCCACAGGACCACCCAGGACCATAAGCCCATAGCCTGCCACATCATGGTGTGGACAGCATACTCCCCTCTGTAACACTGGATGTACTGCCACTACGAGAGCGTGAGTGTGCACAACCATGTGGACTCTCAGCAGATGTGCTCCTGACCTATGTCCATGGGTCCACGCTCAACTCCAACAACACATTCCAGCACAGACAATGTGTGGTCCAGGACAGACACTGTCTCAGGCCACCATTTGTCCACTGCATCAGTAAACTGATCCAGCGTGTCCCCAATGTGGCGGAGGCTGTCACAGATGTCAGACTGTGTGGCATCCATATCCCTAAGCACATGACTGTTTTTTCATTCAGAACATACCCATGCCTCCATGATGGCCTGAAACATGCACCAAATGACCCGTGATGTAACACCTGCAACAGGTGGACAGACAGCAGACCTCCTACAAGTACCCCTGTCAATCCACCTGTGTGGGACCTCGCCAGCTCTCTGACTATGACCAGTATCTACATTCACTGAAGCCATAGTTGCCACACTTTCCTGTTCAGTCTCTCCACCCTCTGACTGTCCAATATCTGTGGCCTCCAGGGATGAGGTATGTGTGGGCATACAGACTGTGTGTGGTGACTATGGAGGCAGAAGAGTGATGTCTACCTCTGGGACAGAGTCAGCCCCCCACACCCCCACCTGTGCCTCACTGTGGCCACCACCATCAGTGTCCAAGGTGACACTGACATCAGGTTGTGTAGGGGACAGACTCCAACCCCCATGGTCACCTGCAGTAAAAAAAAAAGCAGTACAGTAATACCTGCACTAGTGTGTATGGAAAACATCCATGACTCATAACAATGAAGACCCACAACTGGATTAGCAGTCAAGCAACTTATTTCTCTGCCTTTGTCCACAAAGCACTACCTCAGAACAAAATGCAAAAATCAACTCAGGACCTTTATAACTATCACTTGAAGTAAATTAAGTCAAACATGACTAGTAATATTTACCTTTTAAGTACTCAGTATGACACTATAATTGAAAAAACAACACATAAAACCCAGTACAACTCTCTTAACAACTATATGGAAATACACATTTCACTGCCTAATGTATTTGCCTTCAACCTGTTGTATTTTAAAAGGCATTTTATATTTCTTGCTTCATTTAAACTAGGAGCCATATCTGCTCTTACGTGTAACTGCCAAAGTGTATCTGTTTGTTGAACTACACTCCTGTGACTACCCACTCTTGAAACCTTAGGTACCTCTTCCAGACTGGCATTTAAAAATATCCTATGCTGTTTACACACATAATTACATTTACATAGGGCATTTTTCTGGCACTTAACCATACAAGAATATAATTGTTCCTTAACAAAACAAGTGTCATACTTACCAGGGGCAGGACTACGGCCTTGGGTAATATCTGACAGACCTGTGAAAAATTGAGGGTGGGATAATGTCAGTACCACTGCATGTTGCAGCATAACAAGTTAATATGTCCATATATGTCACATTTACAGTAGCTACTATTTTACTTGTACTGGTCCCAATCTGCATATGAGTGTATACCTCAGGTTATACCACCCCTAAAGAACAAAGACCTGACCCCCACATAAAAGTATCTACAGCCTGACACACTGACTGTGACAGTATTATGGTGCTGATCACAGTAAGCTTATCTCCATGCTCCTCAGCTATGGAAACTGTGGCATCCACCTCCATGATGTACAGTGTGATAGATGCATGGGAGCTGCCATGTGTGCCTATGTATGCCAGGAATTCCTCAGTGTCTGAGAGTTGTTGTTCTGCTGCAGGCCCTCCACTGGTGACAGCATGATCCCTGGCTATATCTGCTGCCCGTCGTCGTGCAGCATTAATCATATTGGTTGCCCAGTGTCAAACCTGCTCATGTGTCCTGCCTTGCTGGCCAGTGGCATTCACTTCATGGACAAGGTCTGACCACAATGCAGCCCACAGTTCCCTATTATGTCTCCCCCTGGATAGCAGGAAGTCATGATGCTGTCTTTTTCCTTGCAATATTATCTCATTCGCCACATCTGAGAAAGGTGGATGTCATAGGTTCATAGGTAGGTACTAGGCTATTGGCCCTAGGGCCTATATAAACCTAGCCAAAAATGTACCCTGGATTTCGCCACCCAAGAAAATTATTTTCCTGTGCCACTGTCGAGCAGAGACACAGAAGTGATCCCCAGGGTGAATTTCCTATTTCTCATCCAATCATCAAGATTTTTCTTGAAGAGTGCTAATGAGGACTGGTACATTATTTCTGAAAGACAACACAAGGGGAACACATTACAGGATCAGATACGTGAACATCTACTATGTACAGATACAGCAAGGAAAAAATGGCCGGCCCTATCCATTGCTTGCTCACACATGTCATACCCCACAGTGTGACAATGTACAAAGTGTGTGGATCCAACTGAGATAGTATCAATACTGAGGTGTTTCCCTGTGTGTCATGAGAGATTCTGCTGTATGATCATGCATTCAACACTCCAGTCTATGGTGGTGTGTCCCCTAAGGCCAACATCCAATAATATGTCATAAGACCAGTGCCAAACAAATAGTGTGGTATTGCAACCACTATGAAGAGACAGTCAAACAACAGCAGTGTGCCACAATGACAAAAGACAATGCAACCTTGGAGTATTGTATGTCCCCTGTAGGTGTAACACAGCAAGATATCAGTGACATGTCATTACTACAGGTGTAAGACAGGCTTACTGCTGTAATCTCTACTCCCCATACCTGTGTCCTTCTATCTGCATCCTGATATACACAAAAAACAGTTACATACCTGGTGGAGTACAGTACTCCTCTGTTGAAATGTGCTGCTAATAATGTTTCACAAATGCATGCTCTGTGTGAGTAAGGTCTCATACAGAATGGTTCCCCATAGCCAGCTGCCTCCCTTTTAAACACGCTCCCCATCAGCAGGTAATTACCTCTAAACCAATCTGTAGTTGTGAAATACTAACTGCAGAAAACATATGCATTATCATTACCCAATGACATGTGCAAACACTGTGCAATATATAAGGCCTTCATGTAGACCTGGGCCCCTTATCATTACCCAATGACATGCGCAAACATTGTGCAATATATAAGGCCTTCATGTAGACCTGGGCCCCTTATCATTACCCAATGACATGCGCAAACACTGTGCAATATATAAGGCCTTCATGTAGACCTGGGCCCCTTATCATTACCCAATGACATGCGCAAACATTGTGCAATATATAAGGCCTTCATGTAGACCTGGGCCCCTTATCATTACCCAATGACATGTGCAAACACTGTGCAATATATAAGGCCTTCATGTAGACCTGGGCCCCTTATCATTACCCAATGACATGCGCAAACACTGTGCAATATATAAGGCCCTCATGTAGACCTGAGCCCCTTATCATTATCCAATGACATGCGCAAATACTGTGCAATATATAAGGCCTTCATGTAGACCTGGGCCCCTTATCATTACCCAATGACATGCGCAAACACTGTGCAATATATAAGGCCTTCATGTAGACCTGGGCCCCTTATCATTACCCAATGACATGCGCAAACACTGTGCAATATATAAGGCCTTCATGTAGACCTGGGCCCCTTTCTTAGCTGTTAAGATGGACACTCCTGGGTGAGGAGACTACATTGTCGCAGAGGGTAGGTCTGTAGCAGAAACCTTTAGCTGTGTGTACCACAGGCCTCAGTTACATCCATTATCATGTCTTTGGCTGTCTAGTGGTGTACTGTTGCACCAGAATCTAAGGTACACTCTCATTTTTTCCATTATTTTTTATTCCAGTTTGCACGGTGCAGAGCAGCATGCAGCTCCACTGTAACATGCCTAATGACTGTAATTGGCAATTATTATGTTTTGTAAAACAGTACAAAAAAAAAAAAAACGCATCCACAGCAGCTACACACAGCAGATATAATCCATAGTATAATGACCGAATTTCCAAAAAACAGTAAAATTATAACTTGATTTATTGTAAAGTTAGCGCTTTCACCACAAAGGCTTCATCAGACTTATAAAAACGAAGAGAATTCCAAACATTTAAATAGCGTGTCATTTCAGCTGATTGGTGGTGACAGCTTGTGACATCATACATTAATGAATAGCTACTTCATATTAAAAATATGAATGTTCAGAATCAACAACAAATACATCTAAAAAATTGAAAATCAAAAATTAAGACATATATATGAACAATAAAAAGATGACATAGTAAAAATCTGAGCACTTCTGAAGATTATCATATAGTCATCCCTATACCAGACTAGACTATAGCAAACTGTGAATTCTAATATAAACGTCACATGCTGGAAGGGAGTGAAAATGTACTACCTAACAAGAAGTGCATATAATATCAGGGCTTAAACATTACACATATTCAGTAAAGATTTGTTGATGGTATAACAGAGTGACCTTCTTACTCTCCTATTCCGTAGGATAGGTTTCAAAGGAGTTTTGTCATTTAATCCTGGTGGTCTGTCGGCCCTGAGTCCTGCACATGTTTTCAAATTTCTAGTAGTACAGATCATTAGCCCTAATATACGAGGTGGTGACCTTGAAAATTATACTGAAGAATGTGAGTTGAGATGGATCATTAGACTCAGGGCCGACAGACCACCAGGACTGAATGACAAAACTCCTTTGAAAACTATCCTACGGAATAGGAGAGTAAGAATATTAAAGTGAAGGTCACTCTGTTATACCATCAACAAATCTGTTTTTATTTTAGTGAGATATTTATATCCAACTTTATTGAATATGTGTAATGTTTAAGCCCTGATATTATATGCACTTCTTGGAAGGTAGTACATTTTCACTCCCTTCCAGCATGTGATGTTTATATTAGAATTCACAGTTTGCTATAATCTAGTCTGGTATAAGGATGACTATATGATAATCTTCAGAAGTGCTCAGATAACTTTACAATAAATCAAGTTATAATTTTACTGTTGTTTGGAAATTCGGTCATTATACTGTGGATTATATCTGCTGTGTGTAGCTGCTGTGGATGCATTTTTTTTGTACTGTTTTACATTATCATTGGAGGCACAGCAGCTTTTACCTTTTGGAGGTGTCTCTACTTTTAATTATTATGTTTTGTTTAAGCCACTTGCTTTAAGTAAGAGTTGCGTGGTGTGACAACTTAATGCAGTGTGCTGTAGGTGTGATGGGTTAAAAACATCATGTTTATTTTGTACATGTGACAATGTTAGAATAACATATAGTCATTATAGCTACATTTAGCTGAGCTTAGCGAAGCTGCGTGATGCAGCTTGTCAAGCAGCACTGAGCTAAAAAAATAGAAAAGAAAAAGGGGAGATAGAAAAGTGGTAAAATGGGGGCAAGCAGGGGAAAAAACATATTGAAAGGCAGGAAGGGATGTGCAGGAAGGGTGTAGGAAATAACCATAGCTATCCATTTCTTGTACAGCAACAACTGTGCACTTTGACAAATTAGTAGACGACTTTGGGTTCTCACACTCCAGAGAGAGGGATGAGGACAACATAACTGTGTTATCAAGCCAGCTGGACTGAATTGCATGTGTCCAGTGGACAAGTGTGCGAAATGGAAAGCTATGTATGGGACGATATTTTTTGGGGGGGACATAAGCCCATTTTTTTTTTTTTTAGTTGAGAGTGGAATGTTAGGGAAGGGACAAAGGTACATGTGGGGGAGGTAAGTTTGGAAGGTGAGGATCCATTTGCAAACAGACAAGACAGACAAGACAGTAGACACAGGTGGTGTGTGACACATGAGGGGGTGAACACCTTGGCTAGGGAAGGTGTTATGGAATCCGAGTCCCATGTGCCTCCAGAGCAGCAGCGTGACTCACGTCCCCCCCATACCTGCTGACACTGCTCCATCATTGCCCTGAGAGTGGCTGTGCTGGAGGCTGGGCACCAGAGTGTGGCTGGCCCACCAGGGTAGCCAGCATGCCCTCAGTCCAGTGCAGGCAGTAGTCATAGCCACAGTGAACTATCCTGTGCACTAAGATCGGCAGCTCTGCCCGGGTGTCAACACCCTCTCTGCCACTGCTCCTAGAAGGGGGCCAGGCTCTGTCCCCCAGGGCAGTACCACCTGACACCACAGGTAGTGCAGGGGCAGCAGAGGGGGCACCCTCAGTCTGGGTCCCAGACATGCTGGGACCTGGTGCCTCAGCCGGTTGAGGCAAGGTAGGGGGATCAGCTCAAACTGGCCTACCTTAGCATGCTGTGGTAAATGAGGTATAGCAATAAATTATGGTTTATAATAACCAAACCATTGTTAGTATTAACAGAATCAAACATCACATGTATTCATCCACTGCATATTCATATATATTATGTGCAACACAACATTAAGAACCATAACAGTCAGTGTGGTAACAGCATGCCAGTATGAAGTAAACCATAGGGCCAATAAAACTGTTAGCTTAACAAATATGTTAATATTGCATCATAATAAAGCATAACAATAATCAACCACATTTTCCAAACTATAGTTACTTTAACACAATATATTGTTGTTCTTCTTCTTTTGGCGTTTCCCGGTTAGCGGTCACCACAGTGGAACTCCGGTCCGATAATGATTGGCAGTAGATTTTTGCAGTGCCGAGGTGCCAGCTCAACACCCAACCTTTAACAAAGGCACACTCATTCACACATGTCTTTTGAATGCCACTCAACTGTGGGGAGGACCTGCAGACTCCACGCAGAAGGTGCTCCAGCCGAGAATCGAACAGGAGAACCTCTTGGTGTGAGGCGACAATGTTACCGCTGCACCACCATGGCTTCCAGTCTAACAAAATATATTAACATTAAATAAATTAAAAAAAAAATTAAATTAAATCATAATAATAATAAATAACATTAATAAATAAATGAAGATAAAGGGTGGGGAGAGAGAGAAAAACATTCCATTACTGACAATGCAGATTATATCTGTGAAAACACTGAAATATATAATTTACAAGTGTGTAGTGTCAGTTTTGAGTACTTCTTCTCTTTCAAGTGTTCCCATTAGGGGTCGCCACAGTGGATCATCTGTTTCCATTTCTTCCTGTCCTCTGCATATTGCTCTGTCACACCAACCACCTGCATGTCATCTCTCACCACATCCATATACCTTGTCTTAGATCTTCCTCTTTTCCTCTTACCTGGCAGCTCCATCCTTAGCATCCTTTTCCCAATATACCCAGCATCCCTCCTCAGCACATGTCCAAACCAATGCAATCTTGCCTCTCTGACTTTGTCTCCAAATCATCCAACCCGAGCTTACCCTCTAATATACTGATTCCTAATCCTATCCATCCTTGTCACACCCAGTGCATATCTTAACATCTTCAACTCTGCCACTTCCAGCTCTGACTCCTGCCTTTTTGTCAATGCCATCGTCTCCAACCCATACAACATAGCTGGTCTCACTACCCTCTTGTAGACCTTCCCTTTCACTCTTACTGGTACTCGTCTGTCACAAATCACTTCTGACACTCATCTCCACCCATTCCACCCTGCCTGTACTCTCTTCTTCACCTCTCTTCCACACTCACCATTACTCTGAACTGTTGATCCCAAGTACTTAAACTCATCCACCTTCACCAAGTCTACTCCCTGCATCCTCATCATTCCTCTATCCTCCCTCTCATTCACACACACATATTCTGTCAGTCCTGCTGACCTTCATTCCTCTCCTCTCTAGAGCATATCTCCACCTCTCCAGGGTCTCCTCAACCTGGTCCCTACTCTCACTACAGATCACAATGCCATCTGCAAAGATCATAGTCCATGGGGCCTCCTGTCTGATCTCATCTGTTAACCTGTCCATCGCCATTGCAAATAAAAAAGGACTCAGAGCTGATCCTTGATGTAATCCCACCTCCACCTTAAATGCATCTGTCACTCCCACTGCAGACTTCACCACTGTCACACTACCCTCGTATATAACCTGTACCACTCTTACATACTGAGTACAGTGACGACAATTCTCCTATAGCTGATGTAGCATGTACATACCTATCAAGCTGTTTGAATGGGTCATTATGGCCCAAGCAATAACAAATGCAGGTGCACAACTACACATAACAGTTTCACATAATGTGGACTTATATAACTACCAAGGTGCTCTTTAAGCAGATTTGGTAATACATTGCATTCCAGGTAATCATTTTTCTGTTAATCCTGTGACAGACAGATTAGGCAGTTTTAATTACATTATAAAAAATAATAACACCTGAGAGGCAAGTTTGTGTGCAGTAAGTAAACTAGACAGCCATCATGCCTTAGTTGGCAGGCATGGGAATAGAACTCAATAGCTGTGACTGCAAGCAGCATCTGCAAATATTGTATTAATTGTCTGCAGCAAATTAGTACAAGCATGCAAGGGATGCCACCATACTGGCTTTATTTATGAATCAACAATGCTGATGAACACATTCTTAGTACTGATGTTAACATTCTTTGTAATCTACACACAATACCTGCTCATAATATGGGCTACCTCACACATATATTTGTGGTGTTCCTCGTGAGAGAGAAAATGTGAGCATCATGTGACTGATACTGAAACTATGGTGCTACATACCACTCTATTCAAACCCAGGACTGTGCATGGCAAAATGTACTACATACAACAAATGTAATAGACTGAGCTACTGAGTCACTGCTGACTATTGAGTGACTGATACTTACCTGGAGAGCACCTGAAACTATACTATGAATTAAGCAATACAAGTTACAAGACATTCCTCTGGCATTCTAGTACTATTACAGTGTTATATTAGACCGCAGTGACAGTAGAACGCACATGCATGGAATACAGCCATACCGCATACATTAACAAAGCTGTATTATAGAATCAGCACTGCTAGTGACACATTTTATTATTATTGGTTTGACATATCTGTGAAGTCCACACACAATATCTGCACATGGACTGGGCTACCTCACCCAAATACCTTTATTACCCACTGTCTGAGGAAGAGAGAGCATTATGTGACCAGTAGTGGCCTGGAGACAGCCTTGGACAGTACTGTGTGTTAAGCAATACAGTTTGCAGGCCATTAGATTTGCTGGCAACAGCAATTAGAGTGTTATACTTGACTGCAGCAGCCTTACCATAGATAATCAATGCATACAGCTCTACTGCAATGGTTTTGACAACACAGTTCTACTGAACAACATTTTGATTACTGTTATTGGTATTTGTTTATTTATTTGCCATTTTATCGGGGGGGGGGTCTACAGAACCCATTTTCAGCAGAGGCCAGGGGAGAAAAGCTCCACATACAGTGCAATACAAATACAGTATAATCCAATACAATAACGATTACATTAGAAATACTATACAAAAAATAAGTTGAAAGAACAAACTGCTACAAGATGTTGCAATATATTACTACACGTTTAAACAGTTCTATACAGTTAAAACATTACAGACGATAATAGTCACTCTCATCATATGTGATGTAGAAATAGCAGCCAGAAAGTTAGTGATGCAGACATATAGCAAGAGAGAGTTAAGAAGAAAAGAAGCAATAAAGCCCGAGCAGCAGCTTAAGGATATGGTGTAGAAGCAGAGAAGGAGTTAGAAGAGCTTTAGGATCTTGCTGCCTGTGAGGGATTGAAATGTGAGAGAAGAGGAAGACCTGAGCATTAGGCAGGCATTATGCAGGAGCAGAGCCATGTATTTTTGAGATAATTTTGTAAAGAGGCTTTGAAAAGGGTTAGGCCAAGAATAAATATGGCAGTTAGAGGTAGTAAATTCCAATGTATAGAGACAGATTATGAATACAGAGAGTGACCAGGTTTTCTTGTGGGTTTTAAGATAGCTAAGAGATTTTTGTCTTCTGATCTTAGGGATCGATTTGGTGTGTAAGGTGCGACTAGATTGGTTAGTGCAGGGCAGGCAGTAGGCTTGAAAATAAGGTTGTGCAAGGTGGATAGCTATTGTTATTGTTTTATTGAAATACGGTACTTATTGTTCATTTATTGCACTATGCTCTACAGCTCTAATTGCCCATTTATTGCACTACAAGTCTACTTGCCCATTTATTGCACTACAGGTTTTCTTGTGCATGCTTTATTACTTTATTGCTGTAAATGCTTTACTCTTTCTTGCTTATTGCACTACAGTTAGCATACTAAACCTATACTTCATGCTCACAGTGCAACCTGACCAGGCACCCAGAATGGGATTCAAAATTGTCAGCCCTTTCACCTGCAGTTGTAGAGAGAGAAGAGCACCATTATACATATCGGTTTTGTAGACATTCAGCTTTCATATTGGTAAAACAAAGGTAAAATTACTTACATAATTGTGGGGCATTCCCTGCCCTGACCTCTTGGACCCAGGTGTCCAAGGTTTCCCTTTTTCTTCTTTTCAGGTCATCATGATGGTGACAACACTGCTCACCTGTGTGGGGGATACTAGAAACACTGGTGAGTTCTCTGGCCAAATGGTCAGAGGCCTCCACCTTACACTCTGAACCCTGGAATCCCTCCTACATCAGCTGGGGATCATGGTTTTTAACAAGGAGCCTGACCATGACCCTGGACTGAATGCCCCACCTCTGTGCTCAAAAGCACACACCTTTGCCAATGCCACCAGCCATACCAGCAGCTGATTGAACTCCAATGACTGTTGCAGAATTCAAACCTATAGGGCTTAATATATGTATTTATTTATTTATTTTTACATTTGTTAACTGGGTTAGTCTGTCTGGGTTCTTAGAAGCCCTTTTCAGCAGAGACCCGAGGAGAAAAGCTCCCAAAAAAAGTTTAAGTAAACAAAAGAACAAAGATAACCACAGATCACATTTTAAGTATACATACTTCTGAAGTAATTACATAACATGCAATAAAGGAATATATAGAATGGACATAAATACAATACAATCAAATATTCACCAAACGTTGATTCACAAATGCAGAATTTATTACAAATTACACCAAGAACACACATCTGATAGTGTCAGTATAAATACAATACAATACATATATGGAAATTTTCATGTAGTATGGCAAGAAACTAAGCAGAAATATGGAAAGGCTAAGGTCAATACATTGCTGAACCAAGGTACTAGGCATGAAGTAAGTAAATATACAGAGAAAGTTGTGTGAGCTTTGGAAGTTAATAAATAAATTAAAAAACAGTAATAATGGATTATGGGAATTGAGTGTAACATGAGCTAACTAGTATGGAATATGACGGAAAAAAATGTGTAGGTAGTAGTAAGAGAGAGAGCTAGAAGTGATACAGTTAAGTTAGGTTATCCCTGAATGTTTCTTGAGTATTAGTTTAGAGCATGAACATATCCAATTTGATAGGAAAACAGATTTAAGCTGTTTCTTGAAGGCATTTTTGTCTTTAAGTAGTCTAAGGGCTAAAGGGAGTGTGTTCCAATTTTTTGCAACTGAGCGACAATATAGGCTGTATGTATAGGCTGTTGTCCCACCCTTACATGTCATTCAGTATCATTCAAAAAGTGCTGCATCACTTAACAGTATGCAAACCAGATAAGCAAAGCGAAGCAGTATAAAAACTTGCAGAACCATGGTTTTATCGAGGCTTAGCACAACACAAACATTGGTAACCATTAGCATGTTTATGCACTGCTTAGCATGAATGAGAAGTGCTTAGCAGAGTGTAGCACTGCCAGAATTCACAACAGTTTCATACACTTAACATAACATATTACATTTCTTTACAGTCATATTCAGCCTGTTATGGACTCATTTCCAGGACCTACTACACATAAGACCGTAACTCCACCCATGTAGCTAGTTGATGTTATAAAAGATAGTATACCTTCACAAATACTACTAAACTACCTGTTAATGTTGGTGAGTACTGCACAGTGCCATGCAAATATGTTTAAACATGCCTATAAATAAAAAATGAATCACATCCAGTTTCTATTTTATATGTCTGGCAGGTGTCAGCTGTCTATATGTGAGCACAGCTTGGCATTGCTGCACTCCGCACCGTGCTGTGCAAAAATGCAGTAAAAAGAATACAAGGAAAATTAATAAAATCATAACACATCATATAAATGATATATTATACAGCTGACACACTTCACCACATTACAACAGTGGCGAAGAGCATTACAGGAATCTCACACTCATCTGCAGCCACGGGTACCCGCTACACTTCTACCTATACTGATTCAATATCCGTGCTCCTCGGCTCTCCCTCAGAAGTGCATCATCATTAATATGCATGGCATGCTGTCGAGGGGGAACCATGGCCATGTACATGGATCCATTCCATGTAGGCTCTACACAGTGCATATATGGAGTTTATTAAATCCTGGGGCTTGTGTTTTTTCCCAATCAATGAAAAGGAATAGTCTAGGAATTTGTGATGCAGCTACAGAAATACAAAAATTATGGCCACAAAACTTTTTACTTACTCTTCATGTACCTGCCAGTACACTGGACAGTAAACCCACTACATTCTTAATATTAAATAACAACTATCTTACACACACACACACACACACACACACACACACACACACACACACACACACACACACACACACACGCACCACAAGTGTTTCATCAAATATCGAACACTAACAATACAAAACAACAAAATAACAATTTGAAATGATTGAAAACAAAAATTAAAACTCTTTTTTCTTTTCTTTTTTTTTTTTTTTTGCAGGGGTGGGGCAAGCCATGCTTGAACCGCACACCCCCTGCTAATTACACACACACACATATATATATATATATATATATATATATATATATATATATATATATATATATGTATATATATACCACCTCCTAGATTGCACAACAGTGGAAAAGAGCAAATTACCTCATTGCACCATGATCCCATACAAAAGGCTGCCAGAAAAACTCCATTGAAAACAATGTTCACTCATATGAGCATTCACTGTCATTCACAGAGTGAAAAGGCATTAACTTATTTGAGCATTTGCTGTTTCTACACTGTGATAAAAAAAAAATCAGGGTAGCCTCGATTTAAAAACATGGTGGTCCCACCTACTCTAATTTATTTCTTCACTTTCAAAGCAATCACCCAACCTTTCAAAAGTGAGCGATTGTAAAAGGACAGTTAGTTTGAGCCACTCAAATGGTTACTGATTGGTTTGATTTTGTTGAAGAATGTGAATTTTTGAGAACCATGTTTTTAAATCGAGGCTACCCTGATTTTTTTTATCACAGAACTTATTGTAGAAGTAAAAGAAAAAAGAATTAATGGCCACTTTAAACTTTGTTGAATTCTAATTGTACTAATATTTCTATATCAGATGGGTTAAATTCGGATGTAATTATTTTTTGCAACAGTGGTGTTTTTATTTGTTTTTTAAAAGAAGATTTCTTGGTGTTTTACTATTTCAGCTGTGGAAGTAGTTGTACATGTTTGCACTGTTGGTTTATCTGTGGTTTATCGATTTTCTCTCTTTTTTTTGAAATAAAACAAACCTGTCATTGTACAAGTCACTAAAGGTTTAAGAGGGCAATAATCAAATATGTCCCAGTTCACCTGCATGTGGTGAAGACATGCCCAGAGTGTGTGCAAAAAGAGATGGACAGGTATGTGCATAACATCAACCAGGAATCTGGGAGTATGTGTAGAAACAGTTAGGTAGTGTTAACAAACAATACCTCCACAGGTATACCAGGTAAGAGGTGTATACTGCAGATAAAACTCAGTTCATGTATATAGTTGTCGACAACCATACCACTGTCCAAACTAAGGCAATATGGTAGTGAACTAATACCTGTAAGGTACAGATCACAGCAGCACTGATTAGGAAAGTAATGCGAACTACAGGAATATACTAGTTGTTAATTGACATCTTTCTCTCCCCCCCCATATCTGCAACAATAAACTAAATACACAATTCAATCGGTATGTGCTAAATTAACTCTACTGTTGGGACATATGTCCTATTGTTTGATTATTTAAATTTGTTTCTATGCATGTGCCATGTTGAAATGCTACCACATTGGTGACATACTGCCATCAGTGTACTTGCATGCTGTTGTAATGACCACTGTGGTCCCATATATGCATATGTTTTGTTTGCTATGTAACTGTTCCATATCTGTTGTTTGGGTTAATGGGAATATCTATGCATGCTATTATACCTAATCCTGGAATGTGTTGACTATTACTAACCCACATATGTTGATAAAATTTAAACACCATAGCATGTTTGGGAGGGCCGGTCCCGGCGGACCCACCTGTCTCACCTCAGCTGGCCGTGGCACTGGGCACCAGCATGTCTGGCCCCAATCAGAGACCTCCTTGTCCGTTGGTCCTGCACCACCTTTGGGTGGAACTGCCTCAGGGGATGGGGCTCACCTCCCCGGGAGTGGGCGTGGACAGGATCCTGTCACCTGTCGTCAGGTCAGGGGTCTGGTGCATATGGAGCTCCACAGGGAGTTTGGAGATCACCTACACCAGCTTGAGGGCCGTGTGGTGCAACTAGAGGATCAGCCTGCCCCTCTTACTCAGCCCCCAGCACAGCAGCCACCTTTGGGGCCGTGAAAGTGCAGTGGTGATTACCCATGGGTGGGGACCTCAGTTCCACTGTTTCCACTAGGTAGCTCATGGGCTTCTGACTTCCAAACACCCCTCCCCATCCATGGTATTTACCATCCACATGTGTCATATACCACCCCTGTATGCTGTCTTGTCTGTTGTGTGTGTCTTCCTATCCAACCTACCTCCCCAAATATACCTACTATCCTTCCCCAACATCCCACTCTCACCTTAAAAAAGGCAATCTGTTCCCAAAAAAAATATCACCCTATACATAGCTGTCCATTTCGCACGTGTCCACTGGACACATGCAATCTCTTCAAACTGACTTCACAACATATTATTGTTGTCCTCACCCCTCTCTCAGGGGTATGAGTGTCCAAATCTACCTCAAAACCAGTGTATATGCACAGCTGTTACTGTAAAAGAAATGAGCAGCTATGGACCTTCCCTACACCCATCCTGCACATCCCTAGCTATTTTCCCTACTGTCTTTCCCTCTTCATGCCCCTTTTTCACAACTTTCCTATCAACCCTTTTTCTTTTCTTTTAAATAAATTAGCAGGGGGGTTAGTGGGAGTAAGCACTTTTAAGCAGTAGTAAGCATGTTAAAGCCTGTTTGTACTGGGGTAAGCATTGCACACACAGGTTAAGCAATTTTAAAGCTAACTCTCTGTAAGCATATGTAAGCAGAAGTTAGCATTGATTACTGCCGTGCAACCCCCCCCACAACTGCTTTAAAGTGCCTTAACCACTCTGTATCCAACACACCTTGATCTGCCCAGCAACAAAATAGACAGCCCTTACAGGTCTTGAACCCAGGACGCTGTACACTATAGTAACAACAGTTAACCAGTACACCATGACAGCTGTGAAGATAGCTGTTTTTCCAATATATCTGTCAGTACACATATTGAATAGTGTTAAACAATTGCTTTGACTTCTACAATTGTGTAGTACTTGTTATTGATATTACTGTTGCATCACATATGTTGTTATATCTAAATATACACATATCAGACACATACGGTGAGATACATCTGGGAAGGTATGCACAACCGTGATGTTTACACATGACAAGGATATGGATGTATACATATGCATATGTAGATATATGTCTACATGTACATACACATATATATTCATATATATGTATTTCTACACATCTGTATAGTGCATTATATACATGGTCATTTTTAGATCTCTCTGTATATATATATATATATATATATATATATATATATATATATATATATATATGTGTGTGTGTGTGTGTGTATGCACATCCTATGTGTACAGATATACCTAGTTATGTCGATATATGTGTAGATAGCTATAACTATATGTGCATAAATATCTAATCAGATATACCTATTTATGTCAATATTTATGTAGATATCCATAACTATATGTGCATATATATCTATATATCTGTATATGTGCAGAGATATATAGCTGTGTATATGTATATATTTGAGTTTTTATATATATATAAATATATGTACACACACACACACATATATATATATATATATATATATATATATATATGTATGTATGTAGATATGTGCCTATTGAAAGACATCCTAAGGACATCATAGTACAGTATCACTGCTAGCACAGTAATTATCCTGTGGACTACAGAAGAGATATGACCAATATATGTGGACAGTCTGGCACTCTGTGGTCAGTCCAGAGGTGTACACAGATCCCCTTCATGCGAGATATGTGGACCACGCCTGACAATGTGGGTGTTAACAGCCATGTATATTGGTATATCACATAAATACTGGACTACATATGCCCACACAGTTTATGCATCCACATACGCCAGTTTGTCCTGACACATAATACCTGGTGGTGCAGAGGTCACATGGCCACATACTACCCAGTAGTTAGTGACATACATCTGTACAGAATCCCACTGCTTTGTCGGAAATACACAACAGTTATGGTGGCCTGGCAGCAGTATGTCTTGCAAATAACTGGACATAGCACACTGGGTAATTACACTAAACTGCTAGGCATGTCACAAAGCACTGTGCAAATTACAGGCAGACTGCCACAACACTGGACTACATTTTGTATGGGGGAATACACATATACCTGCAAATATAGCAGGCACTACATGCATGTCACAGCACAGAGTAACAGACACCTGTGAGAAAGTGCATACCCACAACCAATGTGAACACAGCCACAGCCACATATGGTACACAAGCATAATATGACACTATATGGACTGTCTGATAAACACCATCCTCATATGTGCCACTCACACACTAACCCTACATAAAGCGGGTCACGACACAGTGTGGTCCGATGCCTGTCTGTGGTATGGGACATGTGTGTGTTTGGCCCTACAGACATGTGAGCCGATAGGGTACCATACACTGGAGCAGCATGTAACATCAGATAGAACAGGACCAAGAAAAATGGCATCTACCATGGTCTGTGCACAGCCCAAGGTATGTATGTGCAATACACATACTGTTAACAATCACCATGAGTACACAGACCCCACTACTGTACACATAACCACAGAATGCCCAGGGATATGAAGTCAGTAATTCTCATGCCTGTCACCGTGTACTGACTGCAGTCCTCAGACTATGCTTCTGCAGTTCTAAGATAGGTGTTCTGTGAGTAACACAAGAAACATAAGGCTCCACACACTCTCCAGTCTGCAGATAACCATACAGATGGGAGTTTCCTCAAACACATAACACTGCCATGACAGGTATTAAATCATGTAGACCAGCCATATCCACACACCCTGTTAAACTGGCATTACTCCAAATACAGAAGAGCAACACTTACATTCTATAGTTATGTCTGGCACATACCCCTCCTGTCTGTTGGCCTGTCTCCACAGTGTATGTTGTTAGAGGTAAATCCCAATACCATATGTGATGCTGTTTGCCAAACACCAACATGAGGTCCTGCTCACAGTGAACAAAAAGGCCCAACACCCACATGATGTTTCTAGATATTGGAGTGTGTTTCCATGCGATTGGCTATGGGAATGTTACCATAGCTGTTCCACATGCAATCAGCTAGAGGGGAACTGCAATTCATGCAGAGGCCATCAGCTGATCATGAGCATCACCTACAAAGCACAAGCTGCTGCCTAAGCAAAGCAGGTGTACTTCTCCACATCCACCAGAGAGGGAGTGAGAGAGACAGACAGAGACAAAGTAAGTCAAGGAGGGGCTGGGAGAGTAAAACCTAAGCATGTTTATGTTACCTACCAGAATGAGGTTTCAAACCCCTGACTGACTATGTACTGCTATCATATGTCTATACAGTTATTGCATGCACCACATTGCCTACATTTTGGAGAGCTGGCCAAAGGTATATCTGATGGTGAGTGACATATAGGAGCGATAATGTAGGTGTAGTACATGTGCCTGTCCACAGGA
The DNA here is from genome assembly GCF_019279795.1 of Protopterus annectens. Classification (NCBI taxonomy): domain Eukaryota; kingdom Metazoa; phylum Chordata; order Ceratodontiformes; family Protopteridae; genus Protopterus; species Protopterus annectens. Next base: position 1,964,365,533 of record NC_056731.1, read on the forward strand.
ACGGGTGTCAATGTCAACACAGCCACAGTCTCTGAGGGACTCACACACATTAACACAGTTGGCAGGGTCAGGGATAGGCTTCCTAACTAGCTAGTTTGCCACAATACAGTAAAACAGAGATATTTCATGCATCACAGGGGTTATCCGGATGCTATATGGGCTTCAGTAGGCCAATGGGAGTTGTAGTGAGTGTGATTGGGGTCAAAAGCATCATACTCCACACACACAGACACAGGGTGCCAGTACTGACATGCATGGGTGCATTGCTTCACAGATGTGTAGTGGTTGACTGTGCCAGAAGGCTGTACAAGGCTAGGTGAAGGGTATACCTTGGCATCAGGCCATATGACAATGATCTGCAGTGTGGCTCGGGGGTGTAGTGTCTGGATTGGCCCACACAGGTGGGTATTGTATTCACCATCCAATCATCTGGGTTACTACTGTGTGTGGCCAGTGCTGTGCAATGCTTGCCATGTATGTGTTCTATAGTCCATGACATGGATGGTGTCTGGGATGTGCACATGTCCCACATGCATGCTCAGTGACATGTGGAACTGTACCTGGGGTGTCTGGACCATGTTGTGTACACAGATTGTTATCATCAGATGTGCCAGTCCTGGCCTCATGTGGCGGGAACTGGTTATGGACACCAGGTTGCCCCTGCACCTACATTGATAGCATAATACAGGTATTCTCTGGTGTCAGTGGCATCTGTCCATACAGGGCATGTGTTTAAGGCATGGTATGTCCTTTGTGGGTCACATTTGATGGCACTACAGTTGTTGCAGGCATCCAGTGGGGAACATAGTGAAGGCACACTGTCTGCAATCATGTGCCTATTGTAGTGATGGGACAGGGTGCCATGCCCTCTGTAGTCCACTGCAATCACACCATGGTTACTATCTGTGGGCAATATGCAGGATACTACCAACAAAGCAGTTGTTGCCTAGGCAAGTGTGTTTATGTATGAGACATGGGTTGGGAGTGTTCTTTGGGTAATACAAGGGTTGTGTAATTTGTTTAGCTGCCCTTGATGTCACATGTAGGGGTATGGATTGGCAAACCCGGCCTCTCAGCTATTTGACATCTGTTATCCTTGTAAGGTGGACATTGTGACATATAATAGGTCCACCATATAAGAAATTTGCAAAACCCACTTCACAATGAGTCTAGTTGTTGCACACTCACTGCCACCTCCACACAGGATATGAATGACAAACACAAACACACACACACTCACACACCAAGTGTCACAGTTGCCATGCCAGGGATTGGAATGCCTAACTCATGAGTTTAGCACACTACAGCATTACACAGTTATAGGACACACCAGGGAGATTACTGGACTACTCATTCCCCAAAGGTGTATTTCAAAGGGAATGACATCAGCTGGCTTGCCAAAGAAGGGTAATGGAGGTTGTAGTGACGGTGAATGGCCTCAAAAGCATTGCTCTTTAAACAGGCAAACTAACACACACACAAACTTGCCATGTCTGGGAATAAAACCCCTATTTAATTAGTTTATTACACCACAGCATTATGCAGTTATAGGATGCACCACAGAGATTACTGGAATGCTCCTTCTCCAAAGGTGTTTTTCAAAGTGACTGACATCAGCAGGCTTGCCATAGTAGGGCAATGGAGAGGGCAGCATGTGTGCATGGGCCATAACCCATTCATCTAGAGGTAGACACACCACACTCAGGCACACGCAGGTTTATATTCCACAGGTACATGTATACAACTGCTCGATGACTACTGCCTTGTACAGTCATGTTGCACATTTAGCACTACCACCACAGAGTCTATAATGCTGAGGGATTTGAGAGGCAAAAGTCCACAGTGAGTGACATTTACACATCATGTGGTTGTAGCCATTTGGCTGTGTGCTGGGTGGGACAGGCCTCATGATGGAAGGCTCTTTGTCACTGTCACTCTCTTCCATGCATCTATGTATGTGTACTTTTGGCATATTATAGTGTGTTGTCCTTGGATATATGTGTGTATTCCTATCCAATGTGTGTGTGCAAAGCATGACTGGTGCATACTGAGGGTGTATGCACTAACATCTGCAACTGTCAGATATGGATGGTCCACTGTTGTTGCCAGACATGGGCTTCATTTCTTTAAGTGTGTGTGAGCATGCCCAGTCTGACCTTTCTGTATTTTGTTGTGTGACATTGCCTTCATTTATCTAAGTATGGGAGCATGCCCAGTATGACCTTCTGTATTGAATGTGTGAATCCATTCCAGGTAGATTGTACTCCAGTGCAGACTTTTGTGTTCTACACCTACACCTATCAAACTGTTTCTGCAGGATATCTGTAGATCAGTTGACAATACGGGGTCAAACTGGGCAAGGGATAGTGGGTACTGTAGGTAATTGTGTCTGTGCTACTTCTGCTACATGGTCCTGGTGTTAGCAGAGATATTCAGATGTGTACTGTTATACGCAGTGATGTTTTATGTTATCAAGTACTGTCACGTAGACATTTTTTGCTCGCAGTGATGTCCTGGGGAACACAGGGTGAATGCAGCTGTGTCCAGTACTGTGGTCAAACACCTACATATTCCTGCAAACTAATACCATTCTGGAGGGGGAGCTGCAGACACTTGCTGCTGGGTCTGTGTAGCTGGTTCAGCACCTTGGTACAGTGGTCACAGAGGATCCCATACTTGTACATCCATCAACATGACAATATGGCTTTATCTTGCTGTGGCAATACCTCACAGCCATACAGATTCACACAGGTTACCCAGAGGCAGGGGTCATAAGTCAGGACATTACCCCTTTTGTGGTTTACAAGCAGGTTTGTAGCCACCTATTCTTGTGTTTGTAGCCAAGGACAGTACGTGCATACGGCTGTGTTTCGGACTTCCCACACTCCATGCTGCCTATGCTCCCACCCCCCCCTCTATTATTCTATCCTTTTCCATACATTATGCAAACATTCTCTGATACTTTCCCTATAGTTATCACCTCATCACAGCAGTATATTGGTGTTAGTCCACAGTTCATGCAGTGGGACATGGTGGACATGGTACTGTGGTTTGTCCACATGGCCTTGCATGTGGTTGCTGTGGACTGTGTTATGTTGGTATCTGGGAGTCCATGACATAACATACATTGGCAGTACCAGTTTAGAAAAGCCTCTAACTGGAAAACCCCAGGCCCAGATGCAGTACCTAACTTTTGGCTTAAAGTATAATCTTCTTTGCACAAGGATTCATCCATGAGTAAGAACTATTTATATGCGCACCCCGAACATACACCACACTGGTTAACAACAGGAAAAACAATGCTCTTACTTAAGAGTGAACCTGCAAGCTACCCTAAAAATTATAGACCAATAACTTGTCTTCCGATGGCGTACAAAATATACATGGGAATTGACGCTGACAGAGTTTATAGTCATTTAGAAGAAAACTCAATTATGGCAAGTAGAACAAAAGGGCAATAAAAGAAAGTCATACGGAACAAAGGACCATTTGTTGTTAAATAAAGTTATAGTGGAGATTGTAAGAAGGGGAAGAACCTAAGTATGGTATGGATTGACTATAAAAAAGCATTTGATAGTATCCCACATTCATGGATAAAAGAGTGCTTAAAAATGTATAAGATACACCCTACACTGATTGACTACATTACAGTAACAATGAAACAGTGGCAGAACTCTTTGCAATTAAGTCATGATAAAGACAGATTATTACCACAGGGATAAAAGTCAAAGGGAGATATTCCAGGGTGACTCTCTGTCACCCTTGCTATTCTACCTAGCCATTAACCCATTAAGCTGTTTACTTAACAACCTAGGCCATGGCTATAATTTGGTTTCTAGAAAACAACAAAGTCTAATGGCTTCTCATCTTCTCTTTGTCGAAGATTTAAAACTGTATAGCTCATCAGATGAGGAACTGAAAGCACAGCTGCAGGTTGTCAAAATTTTTTCAGATGATATTGGAATGTCATTTGGTCTTGATAAATGTGCAAAAGCAACCTTTAAAAAGGAAAATTGTCAAAAGGAAAACATCAGTTTGGGACAAGAATGTGATATAAAAGAACTTGAGCAAGAGTGGGTGATTAAATATTTGGGAATTGATAAAGGATCAGCAAGAAAACATGAACAAATGCAAATAAAGCTTAGTAAGGAGTACTTTAGAAGATTTAAATTAATCCTGAAAACTGCACTGACACCTAGGAACAAGATTCAAGCTATAAATCAATTTGCTCTTCCTGTCCTAAAATAGTTTTGGAGTGACTGACTGGCCCCAAAAAGTGTTGGATAGATTGGATATTAAAACAAGAATGATGTTTCATGCTCACCAAATGATTTATAAAAATAATTGTATACCAAGATTATATATTCCCCGCTCTGAAGGAGGGATAGGCCTCCTTGAAATTGATTACATGTATAGATCTGCAATCGTGGGACTTCAAACTTATCTACTGACCTCACAAGATCCAAATGTGGTGAAAGTTTTGAAACATGAGGAGAATAAATCTAAAATGACATCTCTGCTTAATTTAGCAGAAGCATATCAACGTCAAGCAGGAATGGAAATCAAACCAGAAGTGGATAAAAACCAGGCAGCAATGGAATATGCTAAAAAACAAAAGAAAGAATATAAGGTGAAGGACCAGATGAGAAGGCAAGAAATGTGGAAAAAACATAAATATAGTTGCAAGTATAGAAAACTTCTGGAAGAGCCTCATATTGATCAAGAACGAACTCATGAATGGTTAAGGAGAGGTGAATTTACATCAGGAAATGAAAGGTTAATATTGGCAGCCCAAGATAGTGGGCTACATACATGCTGGTTTACTAATTCCATTGAACATGTGGGAGAAGCAGACATATGTAAGTTTTGTGAAACCAAATTGGAAACAGTCACACACCTTATTGCTGGTTGCGACTCTCTAATGGCAGAGGGACTGTATACTGAAAGGCAAAATAATGTGTTGAGATTGTTACACTGGAGATTGTGCAAACATGATATCGAAGTGGCTGAAAAACACTGGAAACATGAGCCACAGAGAATCATAGAAAATTGTGAAGCTTACATCACGTGGGATCATCCAATACCAACAGTCCAAAAGATAGATGCTAGAAAACCAGATATAGTGGTCCAAGAAAAGAAGACAAAAGTAACATTGATCATTGAAATTGCCACACCTAGTGACTACAGTGTCTTGTGTATAGAGAAACACAAAGTCATAATATACCTCGATCTGCAGGCAGAAACGAGAGCCATGTGGAAGAAAGATACCCAGGAAGTTCCAGTAGTGGTAGGAACAACTAGTCTTATAAAAAGAATTTACAATCATATTTACATATGTTACCAATTCATGTAACACCGTACGAATTGCAGAAGGAGCCATTGCTGGGCACATTGCGGATGCTGCGAAGAGCACTTTTGGCTAACATCAAAGAGTGAAACAATACTAATTTCATGAACTTTAATCGTACTTTGACTTAGGAATGGGGTCCATTCCCATCATGGTATTAGAAACCCAAAAGACTTGGAGAAATTAAAAACGGCAGTCCGGGTGAGATACAGGACTTTGGCATAGGACTGTAGGCCATTTGGTAGTGATGCAGGCCAGCTATAACAGGCCATTGCATTCTGTCAATCCTACAGTCCCAGACTGCAATACAGTATATTCCCCTGGGGTGACAGGGTAGGTGTTCTGGGTGTTCATGCCAATACTTTCTGTCAGTATTGATCCAGTGGTGTGGATGCTGGCAGGGTGCTGCTTACAGCTAGGGACACACCTGCATGGGACACCTGCACTGCATGCTGCATTCTTTTGCTATTGCCATACACAGGTGGGGGTCATATTGTACCCATTCCCAACAACAGGGATAAGACCGGAGAGGTACCTGTGGGTGGTGGTTGGTTGAGCTGGGTGCATGTGTGCTATGGACACTACTTGCATCTGACTCACAGATACGCATGGGGCATTCCACTTATGCTGGCTTGTGCAGGGACATCAGCTGTTTCTCAATACATCATTCCTATGACCTTTGTGGTCTACGAGTGTTTGGCCAGACGACATCAGTATTCATTATTACAAGCCCAGACAATGTGCTGCAAACCTGTATGTACAATTGCAAGGATGTGTCCATTTAACAGTTACACATTATACACTGTCTGTCTGGGGTACTTTCCCCTGTGTACTGCTTGTATATCTGGCCCAACAGTCATGCCATGTCCATCTTTCAGATGGTGACACATATTACCTCCATACATTTACAATGGCTTACTACTAGAATGTGTTATACTGGGGTGCATTGTGTTTGGCTCTGCAGTTGTGAGGACTTGGCCCTGTCATTGGCAGTACTGGGCAATGGCCAGCAGGACAAACCTAACCATGCATACATACTGACCACTTTCACACAATATGAAACACACACCAACCTAACACATGCATACCTGCATATTGTACAAATGCTACAATCTATCTTGTTACCTTGGCCACCTAAGGTAATCTGTGCTCCACTGGTATTATACCTACACATACATGTTACTACATGTCTACATAGTATTGGGGGGGCACACCTGACTGTTACTATGTGTCTACATCGGATTGGGGGGCACACCAGACTGTTCCTACATGTCTAGATAGGAATGGGGGGCACACCTGACTGTTACTACATTTCTACATAGGATTGTGGAGGGCACAGCTGTGTGTCACTACGTGTCTACATAGGAATGGGGGGGCACACCTGACTGTTACTACATTTCTACATAGGATTGGGGGGCACACCTGACTGTTACTACGTGTCTACATCAGATTGGGGAGCACACCTGACTGTTACTACATTTCTACATAGGATTGGGAGGGCACACCTGACACTTGTACACATTTGCTATGACTGTACTGGTATGTCATGTACTCCATTTCATTCTGTATTCTGACCTATCATGCTGCTTAGAGGCATATCAGTGTACTACAGGACTTAGGTTTGATTGACCTACATATCAGTTTCTGACTTCTTACACTTCAGAACTAACATCCCACTGCCTGATCTGTTGTAGTCTGTCTGTGCAGGCCTGGGGGGAGGTTACCCATAGCCATCATTCAGAGGCCTTAGCACAGCCTTTGTTTGTGTTTGTCTACACCCGTCCTGCTGGCTGAGACTATTGTTGGGTATCTGAGCCTCCCTGACCTGCATGTGTGTGTCATATGGACACACATGTGGCCCAGCACATTTCCTGCAGTGGGTTTTGTCACCATGTGTAATACTGGCTGCTATGGTGACACCAGTATTTGTTACAGATCTCATGCTGCCACTGTAGGTGTCTACAACCTGCTGGCATCCCATTCAGCCACCCAATTCCCTTGCATGCTCACATCCATACCATAGATACAAGTAACAACACATACTACTCCATTCGGCAATTGGTAGGAACAGTGACTTACCTTGTGGCTGTGCCAGTATTGAGGATGGTGCTGGAGGGCTGCCTATGTCAGATGCACATAGTACACTCCCCATACATGGTTGAGCACAGGTAGTGTCATGTTTGGCATCCCTTTTACTGTATGTGCGAGTCAGAGAGAGGTGTCATTCCCTGGGTCCCTACTGTGTCATTGTATGTACTATGCGTTGCCTCTTTGCCAAGGCCAGGGCATACTGGGCATGCCTCCTTCTGCCTACTGGGGCAGGCTTGGATTGTTACTCCTCTGAGTCACTCTGTGCCTGTGCAGGCCTTGGCAATGGTGGGGGGCTGTGTGGCCCTGCTCCATGCTGTTCCTGCTGCAGCTGTTTCCACAGGATCATATTGTGCAGAATGGCACATACGATGACAATTTGAGCACATGTAGCTGGTAAGTACTGCAAGGCTCCACCGGATGTGTCCAGGCACTGCAACCATGACTTGAGCATCCCAAACATATGCTCTATTATAATTCTGGTCTGTGCATGTGCCTCATTATGGAGTTCTTGTTCAGGTGTGTGTGCATTTCTGATGAGTGTCATCAGCCACAGCTCCAGTGCAGAACCAGCATCCCCCACTAGGTGACCGTAAGAGATATCCCCATTGGCAAATCTCTGATACAGCTGCATCAGATGCCATATGTGGGAGTCGTGGTAGCTTCCTGGGCAGCCAGCACACACATTCATTATAATGCCTTGGGCATCACACACGACCTGGCAGTTGATGGAGGAGAAGTCCTTGCGGTTGATGTAGACCCTACCCTGCTCATCAGGTGGTTCTTTGATGCATATGTGTGTGCAGTTTATAGCACCCACTACCTCAGGGTATTCTGCTATTTGGCGGAAGAGACGCATATTGCTGGCCAATGCCTCACGAGTGTTGGGGAAGTATATGTGCTCACCGACATGTGCTGACATGGCCTCCAGGAACTGGTGGAGTACCCTGGATGCTGATGCCTGTGAGATCCCCATGATATCCCCAGTTGGCCTTTGGAAGGTACCTGTGGCTAGTATTCTTAGGCCTACACATACCTTGGTATCCACTGGGATGGGTTCCCCTCTGTTAGTTCTGTGTGTCAGGCATGGCTGGCACAGCTCAACAATTTGTTGTAGGATTTTCCTGTCCACCCTATAGCGCTCCAATATCCCCAGCTCATGTAGCCCCTGGTAGGTTACCCTGGGTCTGTACACTCTTCTCCGTCTCCTCACTGTGGGTTGGTTAACAACATTCTCATCCTCACCACCCTCAGCCTCTTCCACATGTTGAAGTATGATAGCTACTGCAGCCCCTATCATTTTGTTATTTTTGTTTGTTACAATTTCCCTGCTTGTATACACTGGTGGTGTAGAGTATATGGAAAAAAAAACAGATGGAAAGGTGTTTGCATAGTTTATAGTAGTGTTCTGGGCTGTGCTGGGCTGCTGCCTGTGTAATTGGCTGATTCTGATACATTTCACCTGCCAGCTATGCTATGCTAGTTCTCCTTGATTACTTTCCTACTACTGTTTTCCCTTCTCATTGCCTTCATGTGTAAGCCCAGGGGTGCACCACACAAACACAGTGCTCATATATGCACAGAGCTGCTATTTCCTGATTTACTTTTTTTTCCCATTAAAACCCAGTGTGCAGCGCGCACACCAGCTTAGGCAATGTAAAGAGTGCCAGGCAGCCTCAGACACACCCCTTTGCTTAGCTCTGCTAAGCTAAGGGCAAACCCGAGCCACAGAGCTCCAATCCGCTTACAGTATGCCTGACACACACCCCCATGATGTCAGCTAACTCTTAGGCTTGAACCATGCTATTTCTGCACTTACACTGTTGGGTGCTGACTAGCATTGAGGGGAAATCTGGGATTCAGTATAATTCCCCTCATTTGCATAGGATTGCCTGCTAATGCATAGTTACAGGTCCCACACTGAGCCTTCCCCCTTAGCAACCATTATTCACTGGCCATGTTTTCTTCTGCCTGCCATTGGGTAAAATGGCAAAATAGTGATTTTGGTTAGAATGCTTATTTCAGTTTTTTTTATTTTAGGCCCAATCCCGTTTGCACGCCACTGCCCTATACTTAAACAGCCAAAATCTGCTAAAAAAAAAAAGTTATTTTTTTATTTTGCAAACAGTTTTGCATGCCAATGGCCATATATTTGGCCATTGGCATGCTTTACACATACTATACACCCTTTATTTGGAGTTGTCATGGCTCCATTTTGTAGTTTGCAGAAATGTACTCGGTTACTAACCTTTCTGCAGATTACACTAGTCCTGCATGGCCAGCTGCCAGCTTCCTGCATCGCAAATTTACCTCATCTGCATGGTTTTCACCTGCAAATAGGGTAATTTGCATACAGGAGCTCTGTCCATGCAGGAATAGTTTAGGAGCTCTTGTGCATGTCCTGGGAGCTCGTTCTTGGATCGCACGTCGGCCATATTGCCTGCAGCAGCTCTTACACTATTCCTGCACGCCGTGCAGGGCTTGCTGAATCTGGTGGTATATATATATATATATATATATATATATATATATATATATATATATATATATATAATTTAGAAATATCTATTTTTATATCTAATGTATATATATATATATATATAGAGAGAGAGAGAGAGAAAACAAGAGAGATATTTGTGTGTATGTATATGCAGATATAGAAATGGATCTCTCTCTCTCGCTGTCTCTCTCTCTCTCTCTCCCTATATACATATATATATTGAGAGAGAGAGAGATAGGTATAGATATATTTCATGGGGAGAAAGTCAGTACAGAGAAGTCAGTTTCCATGGCAGAAAATGGGAAAATCAGAAGAAGCTGAAATTGAAATAAAAAAAGAATGTGGAACAGGTTAACAGCTTCAAGTATCTGGGAGGGGTGGTTGAGGAGAAGTGAAGTCTAAATGAGGAGATCAAAGCTAGAATCGGAGGGGATAGATACAGCCAACTAGCACAGAGTGTCAGAGGTAATATGTGACAGAAGAATGCCAGAGAAGCTGAAAAGTAACGTGTAGAAAACAGTAGGTTCTGTATGATACCGACATCTGAGCTGTGTAGGCAGAACAGTCGAGGAAGCTGCAAGGGATACATATATATATATATATATATATATATATATATATATATATATATATATATACGTAAGTACATATGCCTGCAGGGATTTCTAGCAGGGGCAATCATTTCCTTCTAGCCTGTCAATACACCAAAACAGTCATTCCCACAATAAATGCCTGCTTTTTTCTTATATATCTTTTCTTATATATATCTAAACTATTGCTTGCTTTAATATCATTTGGCAATCTATTCCATGCTTCAGCTACTGTCTTAGAGAACCAATTAGTACATCTCTCATACTGATATATAAAAATCAACAAAAGCGTGTATCTCCAAGTTGGTGGTAACCTCAATCTCAATCTCTTTAGGACCTTGCAATGTCTTTTGGCTTCTCCTGTTAGGGGTTGCCACAGCAGATCACCAGTCCGCAGATTGATTGGCAGTGGAGTTTTTACAGTGTCGAGTTGCCAGCCTGGTGTGCAACCTTCACAAAAGGCACACACACTCGCACCTACCTACATGTCTATAAAACTTACCCACAGGGAGGGCATGCAGACTCCAAACAGAAGGTGCTCCAGCTGAGAATGGAACCAGAGAACCTCTTGCTGTGAGGTGACAATGCTAACCGCTGACTCTCTTCAGGATCTTAATATTGGGAAATAATCTACTTTTCCATTCTTAGGTGCGCTGCCTGTTAATGTAGATCTCAGCAGGCCAAAACCAAGTAAATACAAAAGAACTAAGCAAATAATTTACCATTACCTAGTCCTATGCAAAAAAAATAAATAAAATAAGGGAAGTCTAAGGCATCCCATTCTTAAATATTTATTTAACATTTGTTTACTGGAAAAGTCCAACTTGGAACAAAGCCAATTTTCAGTAGAGGCCCGGGGAGAAACACTCCAGACAAATGCCTTTGTAACATGGGAGAAAACCCATGCAAATGAAGGGAGAACATGCAGACTCTGCACAGAGGACACCCCAGCTGAGAATTGAACTGGGGAACCTCTAACTGTGAGGTGACAGCACAACTGCTGCACCACTGCACCATCCTTGCTTTATTTATATTAAGTGCTTCCCATTGAAAACTTCTTCAGATCTAACAGTATAAAGTTACAGCTTTTAAATATACACACTTTGTAACATATCCTCAGGATGTGTGAGGTTTCACAGTAGCCCAAAGAAGGTGGAGGAGTGGTGCTGGTACTGGCTAGGGGCAGGGCCAGCTGCAATTGCAAAACAGTGGAGGATGGAAGCCGACCCAAGGCTAGGTGAAAGAAACAGCATGATTTGCATACTGGATATGGATTCCTACAGCAAGAAGGTGAAAGCAGGATAAGGGCATCTGCTAAATGACATGTTCCTCCCTGTAAATACAGACATTTTCTTAATGCCAAGATAGAGGAAAAAGAAAAAAATGAATTACCCTCCTTTTACAAAAGGTAAGACAAATGTGAACACACATTCATGTACTGCTTTTGTGAGACTTATGAGTCCTGTTAAACCACAGGTAAATATGCAGCTCTCCACAGTTACAAATATTTAAAGATTTGACAAGAGTATCTCATGTAAGTAGGTAACCTCATTATCATTTTTCCATTTCTGAGTCCGTTATTATGGTGCTGAGTGTGCTAATGTGAACTAGTTATACATTTCCAAAATATTATGTTTAGAACCATTTGTAATGATTCCTACTTCAAAATAACCATACTTAGAGATCAGACTTTACAAATGAAAGTAATCCTGGCCCCCCCCCAGGTCGGTGCCAGACAACTCAGTATCTGTGCTGAGTCCCAAAGTTTAAAGTGAGTTCTAATATTACTATCTTGGTGCCTGGGTATAATTGAGGTGTGTTTTGTGCAGAGAGCATGGTTGCTACATGCCCACAGTCAGTCTATGTTATCCAAGTCAGATTTTTATTCTAAAGGAAGATAGAAGTAGGTCTATGGATTTTAGATGGCTATGGTCCATGTTTTCCTAATGTGCACCAGCATAACTCTCAACCTTCAGATCAGAGAATCAGGGACACAGGACCTTAAAATTATGGACAATCAGGGACACCTAATTAACATAACATTTATATACTTAAATAAACATTTTTTTACTTTTTACTTAAATAAATATTTTGGGTCGCAATACTATTAGTTGTGTTACTAATAGAACTAATACAGCAAGCAATGTAGCATCAAATAATGGGAAAATTTAAGGGGTTGCTACAGAAGAAGTTCTCTTTTTCTGCTAATTTGGGGATGGTGGAAAAGATTTTTATGAACACTTGGACTCTCACATAATGGTTTTTGTTCACTAAAAGATATGATTTATGGTTTCAAAAATAACTTTTTAAATACAAAACTCTTCAAATGGACATTGCCTAATTTAAATAATGTATTGCTTTAAAAATTATACCCCAGGGTTTAAGAATGTATAAATTTCTATTCAGTGTGATATATGATGAAAATGTTGTGCAAGATTTTGTTTGCTTTTTTAAATACATATGGATTGGAGTTTCTAAAAAACATCATGTATTATTACGAGAAACAGGTCACTACTCTTGCCAAGGAGGTTGAAGGGATGGAGCGTAAAATTTGTGATGACTTATTATTTTCACAATATTGTGAATTTTACTGTAGGATTTTAGACAAGGTGGAAAAAAGAAGTTACTCACTGTTTTTCAAAAAGAAACGGAAATTAGAAAGGGATGTTTAGCAATATAAAAATACGGAAGTTTACCCATTGCTGCATTATGTTGACATATATACACCCTGTAGAAAGTGGGAGATTTGAAGTGAGACAAGGTGATTTAATAAGGGATGCACACTCCAGGGTAGAGGAAGAATGTGAAAGGTATGACAACCATGAGGCCACAAGTTATGATGTACCATGTGAAAATTCTGAACAGGATTTCCAGATACTAAGGTGCTCAGAAAGACTGGCAAGCAGATATCTGGATAAGGAACAATACTCAACCAATTACACATTTCAGCAACAGAACAGGAATTACCACAGAGGCAGGGGCAACTACAGAAGGAGATAGTCAATATACATAATGGGTACACCATTTATAACTATACAAAGAGTGCTATAATGGAGGATTATTTCAGATTATTTTCCAAAGGTTTTAAATTTATTCCCAAGAGGGGGCAGACATAGTGGACAGTCTGGTAGAATTTAAGATGTATTTAAGGAAACTCAGTTTCAACATTATGTTCTCTTTACAAGGTGAAAAGGTACAGCAAGGTACTGATTATAGGCATTTTATGCCTAAAAGGAAGAGCACTTTTAATCTGCCATTGCACCCCCTATTAAGTGTGCATGAAAAAATAGTTATGGAAGACATATATAACCTTTATTGTAAGAACAGAAAGAAGGATTGCAACCTTTTTAGAGATGAAATGTTGTTACTACAAGATTTAAGGCAGGACACTAGTATCCATATTATGGCACCTGATAAGGGGGGGGTAGATTGGTGATATTTAACTCTGTGGACTACTGTAATAGCATGCAGGCTATCCTATTTGATGAAAGACTTTATAAACCTGTATCTAAAAATGAAATCAACATAGCCTACTCCAGGATAGACTCCTGCCTTAAGGAATATGTATTAACACAAAGAATTAATGTGGAACTGTACATATTCTTAAATCATAAATATCCCATTATCCCATCCTTTTTTGGTATACCAAAAATTCATAAGAACATCCAGAACCCCCTTGTAGGCCCATTGTAGCTGCAAGTGGGTCTAAAATGCACCCACTAGCTGTCCTGGTGGATGGATGTGTTAAGCCATTGTTGGAAAATGTCCCCAATTTTGTTAAAGATTCTTGGGACTTTCTTGGCAAGTTAAAAAAGGAATTATAGAACAGGGATCATTTTTAACTGTGATATTAAGGATCTTTTTTCAGTGATACAGTAATACCCAAAGAGGCGGGGTTACGGATATTTGAAGAAACATTGTTCCTTAGTTCCCCATTTTCACATGATAGAATCATGTTTTTATATGAAATTATGTCCCTAATTTTGGAGATTAATTTTGTACAGTTTGAGGGGGAATATTTTCAACAGGTTAAGGAGTGGCTATGGAGGCAGCATCTGCCCCATATATGCCAATATGGTTTTGTTGGGATTGGAAAATACATTTTTGTTCAACTGCCCCTATTGGAAGAATGTTCTATTATATATTAGATTTCTAGATGACTTGTTTTTCTTATGGAATGGTTCTAGTGATGATATCCCAGTTATTTCTGGATTACTTAAGCAGTACTACACATTATTTGGAATTTGCATATACATATATTGCACAACACATTAATTATTTGGACATTACTATATCACATTATGAGAATGGATTCAGATCCAACATTTACCGCAAAGAGAGTTTTTGTAATTCTTATTTACATTTTTCTAGTAACCACCCCATAACACAGACGAAAACCTGATTAAAGTCAGGCTATCCATGTAGCTAGGATGACTTCTCATTTTCATGATGTGAAGGGTAAATTGGACAAGGTGGGGGAAATGTTCTACCTGAGAGGATACCCTAAGGAATTAGTTGATCGGAGTCTACAGGAGGTTCACCACAATTGGGGCCACAAATATAAACCATTGCTAGGTGTGGGGTTGAACACTGGTAGATCCGAAATTAATGGTAATCAGTGGCGGCTGGTGACTTCAAATCAAAGGGGGGCTGCAGGAGACAGCTGAATGGGTGGGGCCAATGGGAAGGGGTGTGACCAACTAGAAAGGGGAGGGGCTATGCTCAAAACCACAAAAACTAACTAAATATGCTGCCCTGGGTGCCAAACCATCATTATGAGAGTCCAGTCAAGACAAAATGAAGTGCAGAAGAATAAAAATATTTCAATGCATTGGCTGCATGACAGCTTACTTAATATCTAGATGGAAACAAAAAGGTTGTGAGGCATGAAAAAATAAATTACTTTTTAAATACATTACTGGAATGCCAGTCAAAATCAAGTATAACAAAAGCAAGCAGCACTCAACTCAAACCACTTCTTGCACTGCAGTTCAATTATAATTTATATTCAGCTTTATTAAAGTACCAAGTAACACACTGAAAGTAGAAATCTCTGTGATGCCCCCACTTGTAAAAATGTTTCTTATCCAAAAAAGACCTGCTGCCTGACAACTATCTACTTGTTTCATGGGGAAAACATGATCAAAGTATAAAATGAAAAGCAAACAAGAAACAAGCTCAGGGTACATTGTTTAAAGGATTACAGTACAGGTTATGAACCACACAATTGGCATTCTGTTTAGTTTACGGGTAAAGCCTGCAGAGATGACTGGAAGTCTCCAACAAGTGTAATGAGCTTCTTAAAATAATGTAATCCTGTCCTTTATTACAAATACTGTCATATGCATTTCAATACCCAAGGCTTATACATTATCTAGTTAAGTATTCTCTACATGGCAACAACAGAAAGGCTTTCAATGTTGGCAATTCTTTAACAGTATGCTTATTAAAGCTTACTTGCATCTTACAATCTCAGACAAGCTTACCTGATGGTCATTAAAGTATTGTTACTTAAACACAGAGCAACAGGCACTTTCTGAGTAATAATAAACATAAATCAACAGTATAAAAATATGACAAACCCGAACATTCTGCAAAATCAAGGACAGAATAAAAGTAGTACTTGTGTCTACCTTGGATGGGGGGATACTCTGCACATTTACACTGCATAACTGCTCCTTGCCTTGCTTGGACACATCCAGAGTCACTACATGGGGGAGGGGGGTGCAACAAGTATGTCACAATTTGAAATGTCTCTGGCTGACTGTGATGGCCCTGACACATTTGTCATACCTCTCAACCTCAGAGCAAGAAATCTGGACAAAGCCATACATAGAAGTGGGACAAGGCCCAAAAATAAGGACAATATTAAATATTGCTCTTATAAACTTAGAAAGGTAATAGAGTAGTAGGTCTTGCATTAGTATGAATTCCTGAAGGGTATGAAATCTGAAACACAAATGTCTGTCATTATTTTCTGACTTCAGTCTTTAATGATTTGCTACTAATTTGCCAAAAAAACACAATTTTATGAAAAAAGGACCAGAATGTGATGCAAAAATATAAAATAGCCACACAATACAGCTGGGAACCTGTCAAAGAAGGGACACCTTTTTAATATTAGTACTGCTAACATGAGCAGCTGACAAAATAAAAGAATCTGCATGCATTTCTGAAATAAAAGTAATCTATAACTCTGATTATTACAGTCATTTCTTAATTGTAAACCCTCCACGGTTTCTTCCATTTTGCGGCGGGATTATTAAGGGAAGAGCAACATTTTGAGCCAAAATCGGGGACAGTTCAGAGGTTTGGATATGCCTAATTCTTTAAAGCAATTTATTTGCACATACCTCTCAACCTGTTAATGCAGGAAATCTGGACAAGGCCAAATATACTTATAAACAGTACAAAAAATTGTTGTATAAACTGAGATAGTTGATAGAATAACAGGTCTTGCGTTAGCATGCATTTTCCTGAAGGTTATGAAGTCTGAAACTCAGTGTCTGTCATTATTTAGTGACTTAATTCCTAAATTATTTGCCAGAAAACCACACATTTAATGAGGAACAAACCAAAAATAAGAAGCAAAAATCTATTCATTCTGTGAAAATCTGGACAGTTGAGAGGTATAGTTCAGCCGGGGCTGTCTTTGAGTTTGCCGCCCTTCCCCCTCACAAAATTGTGGTCGAATGGAGCCTCCCCCCTTCAGCTATTCCAATGAACCATTACTTGGCTATTTTATCCCATTTACCATAAACACTAATGTGAATACTGCTTTACTTCTACGATGATTTGGACTTCATTTGAAAGTTTTATTTTGCATTTTACAGCACAAACACTAAGACATCTGCTAAACAAAGCAATGCAATCTCACAATGAAAACAGATTCAGCATTAAAACTTCTCTGCCCTTGAAACTCACATTAATTGAAACAGCATTGAATCCCACATTCAAAGAAAATACATTTTGCCAGTGACAGATAAAGATTAACTTTGGGCTGTTTTCAAATCATAGGCCCCTTGCACATGAAACATACAAGTGGTCTTTGATACACCTTTCTGATTTTATTAAATTATATTCCTTGTACAATATAGTATAGCTGTAGAGGGCGTTTTAAATTTGTTTTGAACATTTTTCCAGCAAACAGTGAAACAAAATGCATGCACCAATAATGACAAAACTGTCCAATTCAAAACATTTTTCCAGTAAACAATGAAAAAAATGCATGCACCAATAACGACAAAACTGCCCAGTTCAGAACATTTCTATCATAAAAGTCTACTCAAACTTCTACAGTCCACCAGTATCGGTAAATATGCACAATCTCTGAAGAAGTAAAAGTCATCTAAATAATTCCACATTAAATAAATCTGTAACTAATGAAGAGGTTGCTGCTAGCAAATAACTTTATATGTCATTGTTTCATCTACAAATAAAGTGTCTGTTACCCTTGAGGAATAAATTGCCTATGTTTCATTAAAAAATGATAAGCCTGACAACAACTATCTACTTGTTTCATGGGGAAAACATGATCAAAGTATCAGTAAATATGCACAATCTCTGAAGAAGTAAAGGTCATCTAATAATTGAAATAGGGAATGGATGGCAAACTGATAACAGATTCAGAGTTACTAGGTATCTTCACCAAAAAGGACTGCAGCATCCACCCCCTTTACAATACAGTACAGTATCAGCAATGCATCTACCGACTGCGGGAGTAAAACCCACAGCCTTCTGCATCAAAAGCAAGTACACTACTGGTTGTGCTATTAACAATGCAAGCAGACTCAGCATAAGCATCACTAAACTTTTGTTCCCCTGCAGTTCTCAGCTTTTTGTAAAATCTACTTGACACTCAGCTGCATCTCTGAACTTTGCAGCACAAGAAATCTGGAAAAAGCCAAAATTTAGGGGGGCGGGGGGCAAAAGACCAAAAAACAGGGACACATTTTAAACATTGCTTGTATAATGTTGGAAAGTTGCTAGAATAAAATGCTGTGTTACCACCATACATTTCACTGCCAAACATTGAACCCAGGACCCTGTGCAAAACAGTCACAGCAACATACCACTATGCCAAATCAATCATCTAATTTATGAAAGAGGAAGACTGAAACTTAAATGGCTACATTCAGTGAATTCAGTTCTCACTATAGCTGTCAACATCTAAGCACAAAACACCTGAACAAAGCCAATAATGGGGAAATACAGCCCCCAAACATATTCAGCGAGTTCAGTTATCACCATAGCTCGCAGCCTTGGCACAAAAAACCTGGACGAAGCCAATAATGTGGGGAATACAGTCCCAAAAATAGGGACGAATTTCAAATATCCATCTTATAAACTTGCTATAATAATAGGTTTTGTGTTACCATGTACTTTCTGAAGAATATGAAGTCTGAAATTCCGATGCTTGTCATTTTTATTTATTTAACATTTGTTAACCAGGGAAGTCTGATTTGGAACAAGAGGCAATTTTTGGCAGAGGAAGAAACACTCCAGACATGTCTTTGTAAGATGAGAGGACACCAGAGCAAACACACACAAACACAGGAAGGACATGCAGACTCCACATAGAAGGCACCCCAGCCAAGAATCAAACCAGACAACCTGTAGCTGTTAGGCAACAATGGTACCACTGCACCACTGCACCACTGGCTGTGCTGAGAAACAAACATATAGAAACCACAGATTTTATGAGGAACAGAACAAATATGAGGTAAAAATCTGCATTTTTTTTTACAAATGGTGGTGGGTAGGGAATTCAGGCTCTTGCCATTTTGGCCCAAGGTACAGGGTTCAAGCCTTATTCTCTACCCACCACCATGTAGTGACTGGGGCATCACACATAGACACACACAGACACACACACATAGACACACACACACACACACACACACACACACACACACACACACACACACACACACACCTCTTACCTGCCCTGCAAGTCCGAAGCTTCATCGTCCGTTGTATCCTGCACCATCATTGCCACGCCCAAGGAGCTGTTACCCCATGAGAGAATCCAAGGCTCGTTCTAGCTGTCCTGCGAGACCACCCTGCCTGCGGACATTGAAGTCCAATCCCCTTCCTGTCTATGCAGTTAGAATTACTGCATAGACTGCTGGGTAAATGTAGATGCACATGCTGTAGTCTGGACTGCTGGTGGAGACAGTCTGGATTCTGTGGGCATGCTCCAGACTGGTTCACCAGCAGTCCGAGTATCAGAAATGCCGCGAGTGCGCATACGTGATGTTCCGGGACTCGTGGTTCATTTTATTATTTTCTTTTTGTTATTTTTATTTTATATTTTGTTTAATTTTCTTATTTTACAGCTGGGAGGGCTACAGTCCGGCAGTCCAATAGCATGGGCCGCCCCTGACGGTAATGTTCAGAAATTTGAAACAGCCTGGATATTGCAGTACAATTATTTGTCTGGTGATATAAGAAATATTATTAGAAAGAAATGGGAACATTTTTAAAGTAAATCCATGAATACATGGGGTTACTGGGTAACAAAACAGTGTTTATTAATAAAACGGGTGCCAATTTTTAACAGCCGTTGGAATACAAAACTAGGATCAAGGAGGATAAAAGAAAGGGAACTAACCCCTGTGGACATTGTAGACAGTGCATGTATATTAATAAGGAGGCACATACAACACTAGGGAAGGTTATAAAGACATACATTAGATTCCAATCTGGGAATTGTGGCGCTAAACAGGTGATATATCTTGCTATATGTGGCACAAGTGTGAAAGTTATTATGTGAGTAAGACAGAACGGGCATTGATGAATATAATTTACAAACATGTTTACAATATTAATAATAAAAAGGAGAGTAATGCCCTATACAAACATTCCTTAGTGTGTGAGGGGTTTAGTAAATTTGTTTTTAGTATTTTGGATACTATTGTAATAGACCAGAGAGGGGGTAATTGGAAGAATGGTTTCATGAAGAAAGAGATGCAGTGGCAGTTTAGACTGGCTGCTAATTTTCCCCCGGGTTTAAACAAAGTAATTTCTTTATCTCCTATAATGCAGGAAAAAGCTGATAAATGTTAGAGGTCTATTTAAACCATTGTATGAATATTTATTATTGTATATAATTTATACTGTTGATTTTTATGTCATATTCAATTTGTGTGGTATTTTGAGCATTTTATCCTATTTTTTAATGTTTATTTTTTAATGTGAATTTTTATGTGATTTCACTTTTATATCATTACTATTAAGTGAAAAATGGGCAGGTCATTTGCTTCATCAACCTACTGGGCTGTTTGGGATGATATTTAAAGAGAGTTATGGAGTGTGATTATGTATTCTGATGACGTCTCGTTATTGTGGAGATGGAAGTGCTTAATTTGTGTGCTTTTTATTAAAACTATTTTCATCCAGTATCCTGTTCCAGTGCATTTTACTGGATTAGTTATTGTTTGTGCTGGGACTGATTTTCTTGTGGTTAATAAACAAGATACTACTTTGTTATATGTAATGAAAGTAAGAAATGACTTTAAGAAAATAAAAATTAAAGTATGAAAGTATAAGTAAATAGATCAAAGAATAATTAAATAGTCACATAAATTGTAGAACTAAAAAAGGAGCATAAAGTTGCATTTTACACCATAAACAATAAGAGAAATAAAACAAAAAGTTTCACAGCTGTAAAATATATATTTAATAAATACAAGCTTTCATGTACAACCATGTTTTTCATGTATTTCTTAAACCTTACATGGAACCGTTTGAATATCTTACTACGGCAACCACATGACCAATGATGCAAGTCCCTTAACTTTAAAACTGGTCTTTAAAAGGTCAAGTTTCATTCAAACCTGGTGTATTTAATACATTTAGACCTGACCCTGCTGAACTGGGTAGCACCACCAGAGCCCTAACTCTAATCCTAATAGTCACACCCAACCACTAACCCTCACTGCAGCTGTCTCTTCATACTCACTAAACTTAAAGTCCCCAATTGCTCATTAAAACTACAACTCCATTCCACCCTCCCTAATCCTAAAATCCCCAATCACTGCCTAAAAATAAAACTCTACTCTCCCTTTCTTCAGTAACTTAGATTCCTTGACTGGTCCCTAAACCTAGAACTCCCTGCCATTCCCTAAACATAAAACTCAGTTCCTGCTCTCAAACCCTAAACTAACATCCTGCTCCCTAAACCTAAAACTCCTCTCTCACTCCCTAGGTGTAAAATCACTGATCACTCCCTAACCCTAAACTCTCTTCCTGCTCCCTAACACAACAATTTCCCCCTTTCTAAACCTAAATCGACCTCCTGATCACTGACTGAATCCCTAAGCTACACTCCCACCCCCTCTCACTTCCTGCTAAGGTATGCCACCCTTACCTTGCTCAAACTCGGCTACTGTGTTCAGGTGAGGTGTGACAGTTCCACTATCTCTGCATGGCTGCCACACCTCACCCAAACATGTAGTTGAGTCTGAGCATGAGCAGTAGCCCATGCAATCTACAAGTCACCCAAAACTCTGGCTTAATTCAGTGGTTTTTGCACTCCTGAAATTCAAGCTTTTGTATAAGACTCTTCTTGGGTCTGCTACAACTGCTTACATGCTAGTAGCTCACTACACAGTTGCTTGCTGCCACTTGCTCTGAATGGCAAGTGTCCAAGCTCCCACTAGGCCGAGCCTCCCTAATTATCTAGCCCTCCCACCACCCAACCCTACTGAACTGCATAGCCCTGCCAAAGCCTTAACTCTAACCCTAAAGTCCATGATCACTCCCTAAAGTTAAATTTCACTCCTCTCCCCTAACCGCAAAGCCCCCAGTCACATCTTAAACATAAAGTCTACTCCTTTTCCCTCACTAAACAAAACCACACCTCCCCCAAACAAGTTTAACTATGAGCAGTAGCCCATCATGTGAACTACAAGACATCCAAATCCATGGCTTTGAGATAGTTGTCTTTGAGCACCTGGGAGTCGGGCGCTTGTAGTTGAACTTATCGCTCATCTTGTTTCCTTGTTTCCCATTAAAGATGAACAGGTGGGGTAGTTCGTTTGCATGCTTTATTACAAAGAAATACATCAGGATGGATAGCAGCAGTGCAAAATATAAATGAACTGATTAACTGACAGACTACACAGATACATGCATACATCTCAACAGCTTACTACAAAATGGCAGTCAGGCTCACACGTGCTCAGTATTTATATACTTGTGAAAGCTCCTAGAAAGCTTCTTAAAGTTGTACATACATATTGATCTACATCCTCCCTCTTTAATAAATTGCTCACAATATAATGACATTTGAAAAGAAACATGCAATTGTATAGACAATAAGAAATAAACATAACATTCATATCCTTATGTCTAAGATATCTAGCAAATCTCCTCACATTCTTGCCCTGTCAGAAACTTGGCTGAAACTTTGCATCCTTAACACAGAAATCCTACCTCCAGGTTTTAACATCTGTCACTCAGATGGAACCAATAAACAGGGAGGAGGAGTTGCTATCCTCTACTCTGAGATACTTAACCTGTCCCCTATCTCCATCTCTGCTCCCTGATTCTCACCTGCTGAAATATTCATCGTAAATTGTTACCTCAACCCTCACAAAAAATTTGCCATAGTCTCAGTATACATTCCCCCTGGCGATAATATTACCATCCTAGAAAACTTCCTGGCCTGGATCGCTCACCATATCTCTTATGAAACTATCAGACTTGGAGACACTAATATAGACTGGACTAAACTGTCCTCCTCATCCCCTACCCATAGTCTTAACCTTCATGGTTTTCACCAACACATCTCCACCCCTACTAGAATAAACAAAAACTCCTCATCCGGGCCCATCCTTGACTGGATCCTTACTTCAATTCCTCACCTCTATCACCATCCCGGTATACTTCCAAACTTATTGAGTGATCACTCTCCAACCTTCATACACAGATTCACCCAACACTCATCTAAAAACCCTACATACAGGGTATGCCGAAACCTTGCCCACTTCGACCAAGACACTTTTAACTCCAAATTATCTGGCATTAATTGGTCTTTCCTCTATCACCTCCCTCTTAATGAGGCAGTAAATTCCTTCAATAAGATTTTCCTTGATCCACTTGATTCTGTTGCTCTGTCCAGAAAAGTCAGAATCAAATCTAGCTACGCCCCCTGGCTAACAAAACAAACCCGCTCAATCATGCACAAAAGAGATTATTCCTGGGAAGCCAGGATTAAAAACAAGTCCCCTCTCTTACTGCAGACATACAGGGAGCTCAGAAACCTGGTTTAAAACTGGTCAACAAAGATGAAACAGCTTTTTTTACCTCTAACAAAAGTAGCCGACACAAAAATCCACAAAAGTTCTGGACCACCATCAGCAACCTGTTCCACCCAGGTAACTCAATTACTCCCAACCCCATTAAAAACAACACTGCTTCTGAAACTGCCACCCTCCTTAACAACTATTTCATAGATACTATTCAAAACCTCACACTTAATACACATAACAGTACGCCTCACTCAACAACTCTACTACCCCATAACAAATCTCTCCCCAATGCTTTTTCTTTCCAACCATTCCCAACTACTACAATTAAATCTCTCCTTAATAAACTTAAACCCTGCTCTCCCTCAGCAGGCCAACTACCCCCTCATTTCCTAAAAATAGCTGCACAATCCATTGCCTACCCTGTCTCTATTTTTATTAACCATTCCATCTCAGAAGCCCTGGTCCCAGACATTTGGAAATCCATCTGTACTACCACTCTTCACAAAGGCAGCAACTCTACAATCTCACTAACTTTAGATCAATTGCTGTCTTGTCCCCCTATCCAAAATCTTGGAAAAGTGCATCCATGCTCAGCTACTCAAACACCTTCTTGATAACAATCTCCTCACTACTACCCAACATGGCTTTAGGCACCACCATAGCACTTCTACTGCATTATTGTCACTTATCCAAATAATAGCTGAAGCCTGTGACAATAACCTCCTCATCTCCAGTCTTTACCTTGATCTTTCAAAGGCATTTGATACTGTCGCTCATTCTAAACTTCTGACTAAACTCTCAGACCTACATCTCTCTACCACCTCCATTAATTGGTTCTCTAGCTATCTCTCCAGCAGGCAGCAATCTGTCTGCTGGCAAACTGTCCTCTCTCCATTCCTCCCTGTTAATACTGGAGTACCCCAAGGATCAATTCTGGTCCCCCTCCCATTTAATATATGCACTAATAAACTTCACTCTGCTACTAACCTCTCTACACTTCTACAGTATGCTGATGAATCCACCCTCATTACGTCTGCCCACAACATCCCTGGTCAACTAGCTGTCACTCAACAAACCTTTTCCTTTGTCGAAACCTGGCTCTCTGATAACCAATTCATATTAAACAAAAAGAAAATTCCTTCTCTTCCTCCCTAAAACACTTGCTCAGCACAAAGCCTCTTTCTCTATAACCTCTCTCAACAACATCATTATTAAACCTGAACTCCATACTAAACTACTTGGAGTTATCATTGATGATGAATTAAAATTTGATATTCATATTCAACAAAGTATAAAAAAGACCCACCAGAAACTTGGACTTCTCTTTTGTAATCAAAAATTTCTGTCACCCTCCTCCAAACACTCCCTCACTCAGGTCCTAGTCCTGCCCTGCCTTCTTTACGCTGCCCCTGTCCTTACTCATGTTCAAACATCTCATCACTAAACTAGAGCAAACTTATAACAAAATTGCTAGATTTGCTGCCAACCTTCCTTACAAATCTCACCAGGTCACTCCAATGGCCAGAATTCTCCAAACAGCTACTTATACCCCAGCTCATATTGCACGCTCTACCCTATATGAACCCTCATCCTGTCCCTCCTCTTCAATTTAGTCTCCTTCTATAACGCCCCCCCTGTCACCTCCGTACTGTCAGTAAACACCTCCTTCAGTTATACAAACCCAACAAAAACATTGGTAAGACCCTTTACAAATACTCTGTAGCCCATGCTTGGAACTCACTCCCTCTCAACATAAGAATCATTCAGCATAAATACCTGTTTAAGAAAGAACTTAACCTTTTTCTCCTGATGACTTGGTCATGCCCTTGTCAAACCTTTACTTGAACTAGTCTTCTCTTCTCATCGTATCTGCTTTTCCCTATCAACTCTTTGTCCTCCTTGTATTTGCTCTAGCAAACTGTATTCATACTGTACTCCTTAGTGTAATATTCTCTAAACCTTTTAATTGTTATTTGGCCTATGCTATATACTGTTGTTCTCAAATTTTGGAAATTGTGCTTGTTAACTGTTATTTTACCTATGCATTGGTACTGCTGCACACCCTTCTTTAATATTTTGTAACTATCATAATTACTTGTATTATTTCTGGAGCTTTTCTCCTCGGGTCTCCACTGAAAATGGGCCTCAGGCTCAGCTGGACTGACCTGGTTAATAAATGTCAATAAATAAATAAATAAATAAGTTGCTGTGTATCTGGAACATGGTCTGAAAAATGGGACCTGATCTAGTGATATAGCAATCAGAATTGGGCTTAGCAACAGGGACAATCATTGGTGAACAAACAGTTTCAGGTGTTTTAGGATTCTTCTCAGGAGCAGGGATATTTAGTGGACTGTTCTCTGGAACTGGAACGCTTGATAACTCACTCTGAGATAAGAGTCTTTCTCGCAGGTATGATACTGCAATACAGGCTCAGACACCAGGGTTAAATGTTTCCAATTCTGCCTAAAGTCCACTCCCTGTGATTCCACAATGTATCATCTCGGCTCTGGACATACTTTTCATGACACCAATCTGATCAAAACCTTTGGACATCTACATCCTCACTATCTCACCTTCTCATAACGGATTGAGCAGTTTGCTGGTCTTATCATAATAGGAGTTCTGGAATAAGTGCTTCTTTAACAGATTGGCTTTCACTGATCTCTTGTTCTTGACACATGGAACCAATAATGAAATATTAATTGGTAGTATGGCTCTGGTTTAAGTCGACAGAAGCCTCTGTGCAGGCAAACCAATATGTTTATCACAAGGAACATTTCTGAGATTCAAGAGATTCAAGAAAACATCACTATTGCCTCATTTGGACTTCTCTAGTAATTGTTTTACACTTTGAACTGCACATTCTGCCAAACCATTTGGCTGCGGGTACTCAGGGCTACTTGTGACATGAATAAAGTCCCACTCTTCAGTAAATCTTTTGAACTACTGGCTTGTAAACTGTGTACCATTGTCAGAAATAACTTTGTGCGGAGTACCATGGACTGCAAAATGATACTTCATCTTAATAATGACAGTACTGGATGCTAAATTAGGAAGTAGGTCAGTCTCGAACCAATCTAAATAAGAGTCTACTAACATCAAGTAATGCTGACTATTCCATTTGAAAATATCTGTAGCTACTGTCGACCAAGGTAGTTCAGGAATCTGGTTTAGTTGAAGTGGCTCTTTCTGTTGATGTGGCTTACTGCTATTACATACAGAACAAGATAAAAGCACTCGGTCAACGTTCTGTGACATAGAAGGCCAAAATACTAGTTCTCTCACCCTTCTTTTCGGAGAATCATTTCCTGGGTGGCCACAATGCAAGATGATAATATACTCTTGTACTCACTTTAATCTGAAATAAAATCAGGTGCAGATGAAATTGAAAATGGTAACAATGGAAAGCAGAATCTTCCCACTGGAGAAATGAACACAGTTAGCTTTCCACAAGTGGGGTCAAAAGTAATTTTTCAAAATACACTTGATGCATCCGGCATGGAAACTATCCTTTCTCCAGTTAATTTTGGTATTGTGATTTCCAAGAAAGATAGACTTAACCTCTCCTTCTTGACTGCATCACTTAAACATTTCATATCAACATAAATTCTAGACCCACCACTCTGTAGGTTCTCTTATCCTTTCAGTCACTCAGTCTCTACCTTAGACAGGATAGGGAACTGTACTCGTAGTATATTGAGATTACAAGGAAATTAAGGAATGGCTGGATTTCAAGCAAATATTTTCTGTTTCACATTTAAGGAGTCCAACATCACCAAATACATCAGCACGTATTTCTTCAGTTATGGAAATCAAACCCAGTCTGCATGTATTGACTGTACTCATCAAATTATTTACATATGCACCAAACAACATATAGATTCCAGTGGCATCTGGTGACATCATATCAAATGGGGGCTGCAGGAGACAGCTAAATTTGTGTGGCCAGCTACAAAGGAGCAAAGCTATGTTACAGTGGGATCAACCCTGACCATACTTACCAATTTACATAAAATAAGTGCTCAGTCACTATTGCACATGCTGAATAGTCTGCCAACATATTAGAAATATTTTTAAACAAACATTCAGTATATACATGAACAGATATGAAATAACATACATTAATTACTCATAAACTTGTTAATTATTTTATATTCATCTTAAAATACAGACAGAAAAGTATTACAGTTTTGCAAAGCTGGAATTACAACAACAGTAAACAGCAGGGCCATTAGTTTCATTCTCTCATAGCCTCAAATCTCCATTGCCTATCTCACCTACAGTATTTAATTTGATTTAATTTGATCTTGCGAGATTGAAAAAAAACAAAATACGACACTGTCATCAAGGTAAGTATTTTTTTGTTCACATAAACAATACTCAGAGTTCAGAGCTTGTGGTCGAACTTACCTCATTCAAATGCACATTACTCTTGCAAGCAAGTCAGAACTGCAGTCATTCTATTCACACACAGGCATTGCCCCCATCCCAACTGCCTACCCAGAGAATCTGCTTTGAGCATACAAGGTTTAAAATAATGCAAATAAAAGATCATGGTTACATTACTGTATTTGTTTCACATCACATAACCAAGAACTAGCACATGATCTTATTTCATTTCACCCATACACAAATTACTTATGTAAGAGTAGAGCTTGTTTCAACAATAAAACATTGACAAACCATCCTAATGTATCTTGACTAACACTGCAAAAAGATATTAGGTTAAAAAAAAAGTGTCATCGACAAATGTCCCCCCAGAGCACACCGCATACATAGTATCTGTTTGACTCCTGCCAGGATATTATATAAAAAAAAAGAAATCCATCAACATCTCACAAAACAGGTTACCTTCATTTGACTGAAAACTCATTTGACTGACAGCTAGTACTTCAGTACACTTTAAAGCAAATAACAGGGAGTTGTCCCCTTCCCCAATGTAGTACGAACCTGGAGTTAGTATATATAATTGGGGGGTGTGGGGGGCACCGCCCCCCCACCTAGTTTTGTTTAAAAGAAGACACATTCAGAGGATGAGTAGTCTCTGGGTGAGGAACCTGTCCCTTCAGCATGTTCTGTTGATTGTGGGTATGAGGGTTGAGGTCTCTGCCATGGATCCACCAGTGTCTGGTCTCAGTAGGCCTTTCTGTAGGATGTCTGCATTTACTAGGAGTTAATAATGGCCCCCAGCTTGCAGTCAGAAAAACAGGGAGGACCCAGGAGGACCCCCTCATCACTGGTCTTGAGCAGTCTGACGTCAGTCTGGCAGTCTGACTGACTCATGCTGCTGACTGTGTGTTCTATGAGCCAATTGCAGATGTGACCATTGGGTAGTTGGTTAGTTGTGCAATGGGGACTGAGTGAGGAATGGTAGGAATGGTATTGTGGGCCTTGGCCAGATTGAGGTAGGTGTATGTTAGCCTTCTTCTTCCTTCATCCACAGCCCTGTGACTGACCAACCATTTTTTTGATTTTTGCATGTGATCTCCTTCTCCCAAAGCCAGCAAATGCATGGTCTGGGGTTGGAGATTTCCTTTATCTTTCTTTGTTAATTAGATCATGATGATGTGCTCCACAGCTTTACACATCAGACCTCATCAGGCTAATGAAGATAAATTTCCCAGTGTAGTTGCTCTCATTTAGAGATGACTGTAGCAGTGTCTGCCATAGCTGGCTTTGATGAGGATGAGGGAGGGATCTCAACTTTTGTTAAGGCTAATAAGGGAGTTTTTCCAGTCTTGGGACTTCTTTTTCTGCAACAGTTTCTTCCTTTTGTTGTAGAGTTTATTAATGGCAGGGGACCACCAGTGGCTTCTTTTTTGGAGGAGAGCATCTTTGGTTCTGTGGGTATGGATAGTTCCATGCATTTATGTACATGCTCATACAGTGTATTGGTGTACCATGGTGATTAGAGATTGATTGATTTGGTGCTGAGCGGTTGTCCTCCCATTGTTAGCAATAACCATGCCAAGATGTTGCTTCCTCAAGGGGGGTGGGATGATGTGCCAGGACACATTGGAATTTTGATGAATTTGAATTCCTACATTATATAGATATTGGTGCTTTTTTCCCAGTCCCAGTTGATGGATAGGGTTGATGTCTAAAAACAGAAAAACAGTTGTTGGGACCCTTGATATAGATTCCGGGTAGGAATGTGGTGGAGGAGTCAGGACATGGTTGGGGGGACCTATAGCAGGCTATGACAATCAATTATGTTGTAGGTGTGTATATATATGAATATGGCCACACCACCACCTTCCACCACCACCACCTTTGGGGAGCCCCAGTGGAATGAGTTATAGCCTGGTTCTAATACTTTAGTTCAGGTTCTTTCTCTTAGCTTTCAGCAACAGTACAGCACACAGCACTATGTATATAGTTTTTTATTTGCTTTGAGGAGTAGTTGGAGTGTTGTGCATCTTGAGAGTTAGACAGCAGCATTGAGCTTTAGCTGCAGACATTTATTATTTCTAAGGTAATAATTAAGGTAATAAAAGGGTAAGGCACTATACAAAGGCAAAAAAACAAACTATAGTGACAGCAAGAGCTGGCCAGAGGTGACAGATGCAGGCCATCTCTGCAAAGCATCAAGGTCTGTCAGTCATGTCATCATCCTTAGATAGATACTGGATCCCTCCATAATGACACATTTTTTTTTTGTTTTGTTTGTTGTTGTCATTCGTTTTGTTTCTGTAGTTTTTCTGGGTATGGGTGACAGTAGTTACCTGCCTGGGGCCACCTGCCTGGCCACATAACCCATTGTCCCATGTCTCTCATAGTCATGGTCTGGGTCATGTCATCAGGTCATTCCAATCAGGTATGCATTCAAGGTCATTCATTACTTGTTTGACAGTGACTGAGTGTTGCTGTATGTGATGTGTCCTGTGTGTGCTGAACAGCTGTCTGGCACCTTCTAGATTCCTGATTATTTCTGTAGTTTATTCTGAGTTGTCACTGACATCTGTGTTCTCACTATTTGCATTGGGCAAGGTGTTTGCTTTAGAGGGGGGGGCAGGGGGGAGGGGCACAGGGTGGAGGTAAGGTATTGTGCCTATGCTGTGTTGTGGTGTGGTGAGTTTCTGTCTGTGTTCTGTGGTGGGTGGGTCTGCTGTTTATTTGAAATTTCTATTGAGAGCTCCACAGTGGTGGGTGTGTTTTTTGTGTTTGATGTGTGTTTTGTGTGATAGTGTGTGGCTATGTGGGCTATGTGTTCCATGGTGTGTGGTGCAGGTGTTGACCTTCTCCTCTGACTGACTGGTCTTGGTTTTGGTTGGAGCATAGCTTCCAATTTGGTGATATAAGTGCATCTCTCACAAGTTTTGAGTGACAGGAGAGGGAGGAGAGTGTACATGTGTACATGAGGCAGTTGCTACACTGCCTCAGAATGCCCAAGTGCACAAGGTTAATAGGAGAAAGCACAAAGAACTGCCCTTTAATCATGCCAGGAAATCATCAACAGTCCCCAAAACACATTGCCTTCCTGCTGTCTGGTCAACCCTGCCAGGATGTTATATTAAAAAAAAAAAGAAAAAGAAAAAGTTATCAACAGCCTCCAAATATATATAAAGTTCAATAATCCACCAAGTTTTTTATTTTTTTCTCCTGCTCTCTCTTGGTTGCCCATCTCTCTCTCTCTCTCTCTCTCTCTCTCCCTTGCAAATTAACTGTGTTAAAGCGTGGAAAGAGGATGAGAGAGCAACAGGACTAATCAGCAGCCATATCACTTCCTCAGATAGCGTGACATGGCTGCTGACAACAGTCCAATCGAGATCTAATTTACTGTGGCTAAAACTGAATGATTTCTAGGCATATTCATTGATGCTTGCAGTCTTCCCAATTCGGACTGTTTTAAAAACAGTCTGGCAACTAGAAAAATAGATTTTATTTCTTTTTTTAAAGTGGAACTTGAGCATGCATGCCCCCAGCTCCGAGCTCTGCAAAACCTCTCATCTTCAACTTTTCACACTAGTTTGCAGTTCAAACTGCTACTCGTGTGTAGAAACACTCTTTAAACTTTTATGATAAAACTGAGGTGTCCTGCAGTCCGATACCAAGAGCCAACCCTGATAGATTCAAAACTCATATCTGCGTTTCCATTCAGTTATGGCTAGGTACTTTTTCATACATTTGAGCTTCCTTGCTGGACTGCATACTTCCATTTCTGCTTTGACCAGCTGTGACATTTCAAGATGCATCTATATGTACCTCCTGACATTGCAGTTATGTCTGCAGTAGCATCAGTCTTAAATCTCACTGCAGTACAGTAGATTGGAAGTCTGACATACTATTCTTCATCAAAGTCTAACTGCTTATTTACAGAGCCCCCAGAAATAAAGTTTCCCTTGCATTTTCCTCACCACAAACCTCTGTTGCTAATTCTTTGACCACTTCAGTATTACTTGCAACAGCATGATGTCCCATTCTGTTACAATTCTGACACCGTCTGCGTTCCACTAAACACATCTCTGACTCACTGTGCGTGCAGTTGCATTTGTATACTTTTGCCCACTTGCATTCATTATTTTTATTTTTCACTTGAAGAAATATACTGTCCAGCCCAGTGCTTTCTACTCTGTATGTTTTTTTTTTTTTGCTGTTTTTTTTTTCTTAATTTTACCTACATTTCTCTCCACTTTCATATTTACACTTTGCTTTCTAATCTGTTCAGACCAATGTACAATTTGTATACCCTTGTCTAATACTAAATTTGCCTCTGATGTTTGTGAAACTTTGCAGTATGTAGTGCAAATGACTGCACTTCTGAACTGTACCTAATTTGGAGATACATACATATTTTCAGGCTTTATTTACCACTTTACACAGTTTTGCAAATTACTATATCTATTTTGGAGGTTTGTTCCTCTTTACAGGATTGGTTTACCTCATCTCACCGTTTTTACAGATCCCCCAACTGCATATAGTTTTGAAGCTGTTTAGTACACAGAAAACCAGACCACATGTCCAATAGACTGTTGGCACCAGTAATTAAAGAAATAGGACCCACATATTACTACTGTCTTTTTCAGAAGCAAAAATTAAATTGAATACTTTGATTTTCTGTAATATCGTTTATTAAAGTCCACAGATTTTATACTCTGTCTTTCATAGCATGCTTATATTTTTATGTCATTTTTGCCACACTCAGGTTTTTCACACTTGTGGTTTTGAGTCATATCTCACAACGCTACTAGAAATGGGAAATAATCTTATGCTAATTAGGTACTAAGATTTTTGCCCGGATGTACTTTTTTCTTGCCCCCCCCCCCCCCACACACACACACACACTCTTCCCGTACCTTTAGTGATCCTAGTACTAAGCCCTGAGGGCTGAGCGTGCCTCAACTATAAGCAGGTTGGAAAGCAGATGTAGAAAAGCAGAGTGGAGCCTCTGGCAGCATCACATATGCTGTAATGTACACTGGGATTTTTGGGAGTGGTCTAACTGGGCAGAAATCCTAACATCACAGACAGCACCACATATAATGTCAGTCAGCTCCAGTCTTACCATCTAATGGTGAATTCTTTATGTCAATCTGTTTTGTCATCATGGCATGGTCCATCACTGGGGAGTGCCAAATTACAAATAGAAGTCCTGCTGCTCCCTCTGAAACTGGGTGAGAGAGCAAACTTGCTCTGTCCTACCTCACCTTACCTGACTCCTTGAGTGACTGAGCCACTAATCGACATCAGCTCATTTGGGTTGCAGTCAGGGCTCCATCTCTGCTCCCTGAGTGACTGAACCACTAAATACCGTGAACTCATTTGGGTTGCAGTCAGGGCTCCATCTCTCTCTCTATGCCACAGAGCTAGAGCTAATGTATTTATTTTTCAAGCCCCTATGTACCAATTGTTGATATCTGCAGGTTAAGTGGTATTCCTATGACAATTCTCTCTTATCTGTTCATCTTTAGTGTTACAAAATTCACAGTATTTAGCCAGTTCAAATTAATGTCGTACAAATGCTTATACTCTCTCCCTTTCTGGACATTGATTAAATCTTACTCCTTCATCTATTGCATTTCTCTTAATCAGAAAGTGTCCATCTGGCTTTGCTATCACTGCTTTAGATGCTGGATGTTGTATCTGGCATTCTATTCATGAACTTCCTTGCCCAACTTTGCTGCTATGGTCTAATTTTCAAACTTTGGCTTCCATATTGGCCATGATGATAATTCTTTGAAGTCAAACAGTTTTGGAAAATTAGATTTTATCATTTTTAATATCATGGTTCTCTTTTTCACCAACTTTTTCACTGGCCACCAACTCACTTGAGTCAAACCATGCAAAAATATTGGCAAAATCTTTGGCAGGGTTTCTTGTGACACTATTACACAGTTGTTCATAGGTTCATAGGTAGGTACTAGGCTATCAGCCCAAGGGCCTACGTAAGCCTAGCCAACAAGGTTCCCTGGCTTACGCCACCCAAAAAAGTTATTTTCCTGTGCCACTGTCGAGCAGAGACACAGAAGTGATCCCCGGGGTGCATTTCCTATTTCCCATCCACTCATTAAGATTTTTCTTGAAGAGTGCTAATGAAGAACTTTGTTTGACATAGATGGGTAGCCTGTTCCAGAGTATGGGAAGTCTCTGGGACAGGAATCTATCCCTCCAGCATGTCCTGTTTATTGTGGTGACAGGTTGTAGGTCCCTAAAGTGTGTAGCTTGGAGGGATTGGGATTTCTTTAGGTGTATCATGTCCAGCAGCTCTGGGTTTGACATAGCTTTATATGTTAGGCAGAGATCACCTCAGAGTACGTGATATGCTATGGAGTAAGGCTGGAGTTTTTTGAGATGGTCAGTGTAGGGCATTTGTTTGAGGCCAGTAATCCTCTTTGTGAGGTACTTCTGTGGCCTTTGCAGCTGCTGCAGATGTCTTGTGGGGTACATTCCAAAAGGGGTGTTGTGCTCTATAATGGGTCTAATGAGTGTTGAGTAGAGGGGAACAATGACCTATTTTTTCCTGGATGAGAACCCTTTTATGATGAGGTGTGCCACGTAGAAGGACTTCCTGACTACTGCGGCGATGTGACTATCAAAGGAGAGACTACTGTCCACCTGAGTCCCAAGGTCTCTTATCACACATTCAGTGTTAAGTAGATTGCTGCCTATGTGGTAGATCATGGGTACAGAGTTTTTACCAAAGGGGATGACACTGCACTTTTTGGCATTGAGCTTGAGGCCATGGCTCTGACACCAGGCATCTGTCTCAGCAAGGCCCTTCTGTAGGATGTCCACATCATTTGGGGACTTGACTATGGCTCCTAGTTTGCAGTCATCTGCGAAATTCATTAGCCAGAGGCCTTCTGTGTTAGCCTGTACTTCAGAGAAGTAGATACCAAACAGGAGAGGTCCCAGGATGGAACCCTGTGGTAATCCACTTGTCACTGCTTTGAGGTCCGATTTGGAGTCTGAAACTTCCTGAGTGAGGGTTCTGTCCATGAGCCAGTTGGCAACCCATCTTGTGACGTATGGATTTATACCTAGTTTAGTGAGTTTAGCTATAATTCCAGAATGGGGGATGGTGTCGAAAGCCTTGGCGAGGTCAAGATAGGCTGTGTGAACCACCTTACCCTCATCTACAGCTTTGGTGACTGCCTCAAAGAAGTCGATCAGGTTCAAGAGTGGGTGGGATCCAGAGTTTGGAGGCTACCATTGTCTTTGTTTATGAATTCCATGATGATATACTCCATGGCCTTGCAGGCCAGGCTCGTCAGGCTAATAGGTCGATAGTTCCCGAGATCAGTGGTGGCTCCCCCTTTGTGGAGTGGGATAACTGTTGCTGTGCGCCATTCAGTGGGCACAAAGCCTGATGTGAGGCTATTATTGAACATGGTGGTTAAGTGGGGAGCCAGTTCATTCTGAAGTTCGTGTAAAACGCAGCCTGGGATGTTGTCCGGTCCCATGGATGCTGTGTTTTTGGCTTTATAGAGTGCAGCTTTTACCTGCGTAGTTGTGATTACAGGGACTATGCATTCTTTCTGTATAGATATGAGCCCTTTAGGAGGTGAGGGGGGGTAAAGTTAGCATTGAACCTATCTGCCAGGATGTTGGCAATATCAGTTGTTTCTGTAATTTTCATGCCGTTGTGCTGTAACTCAGAGCAGATCTGGATGTTGCCATCAAGATTCTTGACATAGCTATAGAATGCTTTGTGGTTGTCCTTAGAATTAGTGGTGATTTTGTTTTCGTAGCTAGCTTTAGAGCATCTTATAAGGGATCTCAGCTTCTTACTGAGGCTGACCAGGGAGCTCCTCCACTCATGGGATTTTACTCTCTTTTGCAACAGTTTATTCCTTCTGTTTTACAATTTGTTTATGGCAGGGGGACCACCAGATTGGCTTCCTTTTTTTTGGAGGATAGCATCTTGGTTCTGTTTGGGATAGCACGATCCATGCACTCATGTAAGTGCTTATAGAGTGCATTTGTGTAGGATTCAGCAGTAGTAACTGTATTTTCCATCTGCATGGGTGTCAGGAAGTTCACCACTTCTTTCTTAAGAAGCATGAAGTTGGCTTTGGAGACATTTTTTTACCATGGATTCCTTAATGGGGGGGTGGGTGTGGGATGTGGATATCAAGGGTAATTTGCTTATGGTCAGATCGGACCAACGAAGAGTTGACTTCAGGTGTGAAACACCATTCACTCATGTTGGTAATGACTAGGTCTAGGATATTGTTGCCCCTGGTGGGGGTGTGGATAAGTTGATCTAGGGCATTTGAGTTTATGAATTCCAGAAAGCATTGAGCTAAGGAGTTGGTACACGAGTAGTTTTCCCAGTTAATGGTGGGGTAGTTGAAGTTGTCCATTATTAGGGTGTTTGGCTGAACCCTAATATTTTCCAGTACATCAAGAAAAGAGGAGTGGGAATCCTGGGGCAAGGTGGGGGATCTGTAGCAAGCTACAATTTGGATTGTAGCTTTGCCAAAAGTTAGTTGCACTTGGATAACCGCAGATGCATTATGCTGAGCAACTAGCCTGGAGGTGTGGTTATCCTTAATGAATATGGACACACCTCCACCTTTGGTGTTTCGGTCCAGGTTATATGGCCGAAATGTGTGGTATGAGTTATAGCCTGGTAGTGCAGGGATGCTCTCTGGAACCTTGAACCAGGTCTCAGTCACTGCACAGATATTGATGTTTTCCATTTTAAGGAGTGCCTCGAGTAAGTGCATTTTGAGATTTAGACTTCTAGCATTTAGTAGCATTACCCTCAGTTTTTGCTTGCCTGCTCCTGTTACTGTGGTGAATTTGTTATTTGAACCTTGCCTAAAAAAAGGCACTATAGGGGCAGCAAGAGCCTTAGCCAGCATCCGGAATCCTAGCGGTGACAGGTGCAGGCCATCTATGGCAAAGCATCGTGGTCTGTCAACCATGTCATCCCAAGCAGACAGATACTGGATCCCCTTAGAATGACACCAGAAGCTTAGCCAATTGTTGAAGTCAATCATTTTGTCCTTATACTGCGGTATCATTCTGGGCGATGGCAGAATGCTACTCAGACTGGGGTCATATCTGCCTGGGCTACAAGATCAGAGAGCTCTTCCACGTCTATTTTCATGTAGTCCAGGGAGGTACTTCTCAGGTCTTTCTCACCAACATGGACAATGACAGAGTCATATCTGTCCTTGTTGTGGAGTGACCTGAGTGCATGGGTTATGTGGCGGATCCTGGCACCCGACAGGCAGCTGACAGTAACCTTCTCCTTGTTTAGCCTGGTGAGTGGGACATCAGTGTGTCTGACTACAGAGTCACCTATGACTAGTGTGTTGGGTATGTTCTTTTGCCTTACTGGCTGTGGTTGAGTGGCACACTGAGTCTGTGGGCTATGTGTCATTTGGGTTGTGTTGGGGGATGGAGGTTGCTTGCGTTTCTGCTTTAGAGGTCTGTTGCTTAGACAGATTATTATTGAGAGCCTCTGCGAATGTTTTTGTGTTACTATGTGTGGATTTTGGTGGTGTAGATTTAGTGAGACTGTGATGAGTGGGGTGTGGTGCAAATGTTTACCTTCTCCTCATGACTGTCAAGATCAGTCTTGGTTGGAGAGAGCTTTACCTCCAGTTTGGCTAGATAAGTGCATCTCTCACAGGTTGTAGTATTGGATGGTAGGAGGAGAGGGTTGTCTGTGTACATGAGGCAATTTCTACATTGCCTCAAGATGCCCAGATTCATCAGATAGACAGGAGAGAACACTGGGAGCTGACCCTTGCACATACCTGAATAAAAAAACTATTTTCCTCTAGATAATTGAGGAAAGGGAGTATAAGAGCTGTTTTTCTCTAAGCAAGTGAGAAAAGTAAGCACAGAAACTGTTTTCTTCTAGGTAATGAGGAAGGTTGAGTGCTATAGTAATTAGTAGCTTATTTAGTGCTTACAAGTTCTGAACAAGTGCTGAGCACGAATAAGCAAATTTAAGTGCTAAAACTAAGAATCTGTATCTGCACTAAATGAGTTACAGGACAGAAACAAGTGCAAATGCAGGCTTTCAAATCAGAAAGTTAAGAGAGATGGAAGAGATTGATCAAACGGCCAATAACTACAATTTATGGGCCAGAACCACTCCTTATGTGGTAGACAGGTTACCTAGTGCTTACCACTCCCACTGATAAGCTAGAAGGCTTCCCTCCAACACAGAAAGGCTTGGGGGGCTCAGAAGCTTACATACAGTCCTGGATACAGCAAATCTGTATCTGGGACACTAGTTGCAGGAAAGGTAGGAAACAGGCTTACAGTTTTTTTTTTTTTTTACAGAAAAGTAGCAAAAACAGTAGTAAAAACAATTCACATGCAGTGCAAGCTAGCACACTTGAGTATGTAGCAATATTAGACCAAACACAGTTTAAAAAATGCAATTACATTAAAAAGGACTAAAAGCAAATGCAGAAAGCGTTTATTAGGTGAAATGTGGTAAAGAGACGGGACTGGGGGAAGTGTCCCAGATCAAATCTACAGTGGGGCAGGCAACTGCAAAAGTCACCAAATTTAAACTACTAGCCAAAAATAAGAAGGGTGGGTGGGACAAAACAGTTTAACAGAGATCTAAGCAACAACTAACAGTACAAACTCTAAAACCAAAAATATATACTCAGCTCTGCATATTTGCAGATAGATTGGAAAGCAGTCTCTCAGAACAGGGAGACAACAGTTTCAACAGAGATCTAAGCAACAATTATCAAACTCTAAAACCAAAAAAATATACTCAACTCTGTATATTTGCAGATAGATTGGAAGGCAGTCTCTCAGAACACAGGTTCCAGCAATTAAATGCAGGCTGCTACTAACAGTTGCTTTTATTGTGGCATTGGTGGCATTTTGTTTCAACTTGTACTTAAAAGTACCCCTTTGTGGGGCACTATGTCATGCTCTATGTTATGTTTAAGACACCATACACTTGGGAGACCAGAAATAGTGTTTATTACACTACAGACTGCTAAGAGGTGATCTGTGGCATACAAGGCATCCTCTCACCCAGTACTGATTTACTGCACATCAAAAAGTCAAATGTCATCACAAATACTCAGCCTTGGGAACAGAACCTCTTCTGCAACATCAACAGAATAGTTTGGAGGGACAGGTATAGCTCACAAAGGATCCATCTGCTCTGTAACAGACTCCCCATCCACAAAAAACAAAGTTCATCCCAGTCCATGTTCAAGCACAACTTAAATCTATGAGTAAGAAACAGAAAATGTATCCCAGGACTGCTCCCCTGCATCTCCTAAATGCTTAACCCCATGCATGGATCCCTTCAAATTATCTATGGTAAGATCCCAGTTATTCTCATTAGGTGTAATATATAATTATCAGCAATGGGATGGGTAAGGTCTGTCTCTAACCAAATGGGGTAGGTTAATTTGAACAAAAAAAAAGGGAAATTTGCTAAGCTTAAAATGGTCCTGAAAGGTAACTAGCCTAGTACTTACCTATAAACCTATTAGTTTACTGCATTTGTTTTCCATACTAGTTGCACACACACATGTATAGTACAGCAGCATTTCTTATTTTCAGGGTCACAGTCAATGAGCAGCTCCTGAGTGCTACTCGGTGCATTGTGGGGAAAAGAAAATCTTTAGATTTACATAGATGCATTCAGTCTACCACTGATCACTCTGATCATCATGGTGATCAGGTATCAACACATAAGCCTTGTTGTATTCACTAAATTCAAATGTTTTGCATACCTGTTCATCATTATTACTTTTAGCTTGTATACCAATGTCAGTGTAAAACATTGTCTTACCAGACCAGGATCTGACTAGCTACTTGCACTTATACTGTACATTTAGCTTCATTTTTTCAGTGTTTATCGAGGTACTCTGTTATCTAGGATTGTCACAAATGATTTGCTGATTAAAACAGAAATTTAATCTCAAGTTTTCATAACTATATGTCTATAATGATTTGTTTTCCTATTAAGGTTAGTTTATATCACAGCTGTAGATATGTAGCTTAGCGTATGACATTTTATTCCCTTTTCTGTTGTATTTCTTTCTTGTAAAGTCATGAATACTGTTCATATTTTTTAATAATTGTAGAGTTTTTTTTCTCCCCAGGACTCAATTAGAAATGTTTTTTTTTTTTTTTAGTTTGTCATTCAAGTAATTAAGCGAGTAAATAAATAAACATTACTTTTTCCACTTGGGTCATTCGTGGCATAAAGAATGCCCAGGATCCCTAGTTCATGACATTAGTGATAGGAGTTTTCCTGGGTGGAAACCAAAAGTTATATAATAATTATGAATGCTCTTCACTTGAACAAGCCACTATACTGTATCCTATCACCTTGGATTCTTTGTGTCAAGGTTCTCTGCATAGTATATTATTATATCATAAGAGGTACAAGGCAAATGAGCCACAAGGTCAGTTTTTCCTTGCCAATATCCACCTTACCTGTCTTTTCAAGAAGGGATAGGCCAGTCACACCAGGGGTGAATTTGTGACTACCCATCCAATTGTCCATCTCCTTTTTAAATGCAGACTGTGTTTCATACTGTTTAATTTGTAGTGGCAGCTTGCACCAGACAAGCAGTAGGCACTGTCTGAAAAATCTATCCTTCTACTTACTTTTATTAATTTGATAGAGAAAATTAAGATCTCTGGCCCTAGCATTAATAGGACTGTTTTATTTTTAAAGATATGAAAGTTTTTGGACTACTGGATCTTTTACAGATTAATAAGCAAGGCACAGCTCACCCCTAAGGAGTCTATATGATACTAACCATATATATATAATCTCCTGACTCTTTGTACTTCTGTCTTTTTAAGGTCTTGATCTTTTTGGTTAAGAACCTCCGGGGTCTTTCCAGTTGCTTGATATATTTAGTAATGTACATCTTGCAAAAACAGCAATCCGATAATCTTCCAATATGATTAAAACATTTGTAATTAAGCCATTGCTGTACATTCACAGAATATTGAATATGGTAGGGCTCAGTATCTGTATACTCTTACTATTCTAATGACACAGACTAGTCCATTGATGAAAGAATTAGTAACGTCAGACTCAGTCCCATAACCGTTGCCATATGGAAGATGAATGGTCTTTCTAGTGCCAGAAAAGGAATGTGTAATGCTTATATGTATTAGGCAGTCATGCCCTGAGACCTCATATGATGAATGTTGAATTAATTTAAGTGTGCAAACACATACAGTCATAATAACATTTGAACATAGATCACATTGAGAACAGCTAAGCACTGTGGGATTTCTGTTTATGCAAGACCACAATATGCTGTTTGAGGGGAATTTCTTCTTTCCCCACTGCTGTGTGATCATAGAGATGTTCAAGAGTAAGGTGAAGGTTTTCTCCCCAAAAGTTGTGCATGTGTGTACCCACAAATATTCCTATTTTAATCTGCATATGTGAAAACATTTGGGTGAAATGTGTTCACCAATTAATGTTTTCTGTTTTTTATTGTGCCTTTATTGTTCATTAGTGAAATATCCCCTATTAATGATTGCTTGGAAAAAGAATTTAAATTTTCTAAACATGAGAACATTTCTAATATTACTTTTCATAAAGTAAACTCTATATCACATCTTACAAACAAGCATAGAGATGCAGCATAGCTGTTGTCTCAAGAACTAGGTATATCAGTTGGATTACTTTTTGTTCTGATTTGTAAGAAAGTGAACAATAATTGAGCTTAGTTATTCCAAGTTCAAATACAGCTTAGTCTTCCTATGTTTATATTGAGGCGTAATATGTTACCTTCAGAACTTTGGGATATATTTGAATGAATTGTAAGATGCAAATTATTATCTGACATGGCTTATGCAATACTAGAGTATAAATGATTATTTGTGTACAAATTAAGTCACATGTTAGAATGAGTGATGGCTTTATTACAAAAATGATTTGGTACACTTTAGTAGCCCTTTATGTGCAATGATCCAATATACAGAGCTGCTTATAGATAAATGCAGTATTCACAGCTTGGATTGAGCCCACTTGTTATTTGTCTTTCTCTTTTCTTTCACTGTTATTGTCTCCTCACCACCCTTGTTAGTCTGTTAACAAATTATAAGGTTTCAGTATACTTTATTTTTGCTAAAACAGATTAAACAAATAAAACTTGATTAGCACTTTTTTGTTTTGTTTTAGGGATTATGAAACACACATTTCTTACTGGCACTGTTTAATTTTCTCTTTTGTATGCTCTTTCTCTCCCTCCTTCCACAGTTGTCTGCCTCTCATAACTATATTACCTTTCAATTAATATCATGTCTTTTGTTTTATTCTCCATATCACGGATGTAACCGAAAGTTCCAGTATTTGTACCTATTGACATACTTTATACATTTTTGGCCCCTACCCATCCTTCACCTTTCCAGGTGAACCTTATATGGTAGGTTAACCTGACCTGGACACCACATTATGATCTAACCATTAACATCTAACAATAGTCCATTTAGCCATAGCTGCCAAACAGAACATGCAGTTTAGAATATTTTCACTTATAAGAAGTTAGTATGCAGGACATAAACAAAAACAGCATATTTATATCTGCACTGTAGTTAAATCCAACATACATATTGTATAGCAGAGTTTAATAACCTAGATTAAAATGAAGATCTTATTTTAAGTAGAAGCACATTCAGCTGCAATAATTTATAAAGCTTAACATTTAACCTATCAATATTCATAAATATGCATTAATGCATGACTAAAAAACACTTTTAGTTATTTAAATTAAAAGACTTTTCTGCATATTCCTCAGTTCATTATATAAGTCTCAGAACAGCCATGTGGGTATCATTGTATATATAAAAATTAGATTTGTAGATGCTGTTATGTACAAATTATTTTAAAACAAAACAGCAAATCTTCATACAGAATGAAATTTAAACAGAAGCAAAAAGATGTGTGAGTAACAATAAACTGATACTGGTTTCCTTTTGGAAATATACTAATTTCTTTTATTTTAAAATTTGTTTAGGTTTTGGGGCCTTGACCAGCCTGATGATGCCGGCTTTTATTGGCATGAAAAATATCCCGATGGAGAGGACTGTTGTTCAGCTGAACTGCATTATCCGAATAAGATAATAATGAATGATGCTCCATGTACAAAACAGAGGCCCTGGATCTGTGAAAGGAAACTGGAACTCTTTTGCCATGTTAAAATATAATTCACTGAAAGAAGAAAGTGCTGCAATGGAAGTTACAATATAACTAATATTGCAACCTAACCATGAGCTGTCTGCCGCCACTTTCCTTACTAACTCCTATTTTATGTTTACCCAAGTACCTTACTATCTAAAATAAAGAAATTCATGCAAGGTTTCCTGTTTTACTTACCCCATTAACCGCTGTTTTTATTCTGCATGTTTTGATTTATGTCACCATTTTACAGCCCACCAACCACCTCTTCTAGTCAATTGTTCCATGTTTCTTATCCTCATTCAGAAAGGAGCTCATGTCTTATGTCTCATGTGTCTACCACTGGCCAGCTAAAAACGTCATTCTGGTCAGCCCTGTGCAATAGATAGAAGTTCTACACATCGATGTCACCAATGACAGGATTCTGACAAGCAGACTAAAGGTGACTTGAGATGTAAGGCTGAACAGCTGAGAGCCAATCATTGCTTCCCAATGGAAGGATGTAGTCACCTGATGCTGAAGTGGTGTTTTCTGCCAATGACTGAGAGGGGATGGAGTACAGCTTGTAGGTAGGTCACTTTAATAGTGTGCCTACTGGTGAAAATATCTAGCAAACAGGGGAAGTGACATTCTATTATTCCCATTTGACATCACTGCACACAGCTGTGCTTGGGGAACATAATCAGGGTTTCCCAAACCATTACCAGTAGCATGTGATGGTTCCTGGGCCTTCTACCTCCCTAAGCCATTAAGTGCAGAGTACAATCTCTCTTCCAAAGATAAATCACATTTCAACTCTGCAGTGGTGGGTACTATCATGTGTGGTAAACCAGGAACTAAATGGTAATAAGTTGTCCAAAATGCATGGAGGGTAAAGTACAGTAACATCTCTAAATATTACAAAAATAGCAGTTTGTTTTGGGATGCCTTCTGT
Organism: Protopterus annectens; assembly: GCF_019279795.1. Classification (NCBI taxonomy): domain Eukaryota; kingdom Metazoa; phylum Chordata; order Ceratodontiformes; family Protopteridae; genus Protopterus; species Protopterus annectens. Next base: position 1,964,409,848 of record NC_056731.1, read on the forward strand.
CTGAAATATGTTCAGAAGATTTGTTTTTGTATGTTTTCTGTCTGAAATAATGTCTGAATATTTTGCTACCACTGAGTAGCTTCAGAGTGTCCTGTCTCTATATTTTAGTTTACCCCAGCATATGCATATTCAAGCCCTTTAGTTTCTTCTTATAATTTCATAGAAAATCTCCACTATATTGTTCTTTCATTCCCATTCACTGCCTGCCTTCTGGGACATTATTACCCTATCTGTGTCTTTTTGATATACAGCCTAGATGATGTTTGTTGACATTCTGCAAATGACTTTTTCAATAAGGTGTTAACCTTTTCAAGTTTGCTGATGCTACACTTTTGTCTGCAGTTCAGCATCCACTTTTCCATATTTTTGACTAAGTTCTGATACCTAAATATGATTATCTTTATTTTAACAACCACATCACACATCTAAAAAAGAGTGCACTCCTGTCAGTTAGCAGCCAAGGTTCACAGTTTCCCTTTTCTTTGTACTCAGGCCTCCATCCCTTATTTTTTATGTCCAGTGGTTTTGCCCAGATCACTCATTGGTTGATTTATCCACACCAACAATGAGTTTAGCCTTCTACCATGTTTGACTGAATTACCAAGATATTGCTTCTCAGGGTAGGCCATAACAGCTGTGAGCCCCAATTTGGATAATTTTGGTGCCCTCCAAGTTGATCCCCCATCTATCATCCCAGCCTTCGCTTCATGCTACCTTCTTGGATTTAAGACTATTTCAGGTTAATTATCAGGAATGCATGCTATAACTGCATATTAAAATAAAATAAATAGCTATTATATTTTGTTATAAGACATTTTAAGACAGAAGTAAACTGTATTATCCTCAGCTACAATTGGATTATCCTCAGCTACAACACACTGTAGTTTCTTTTTCTGCCTATCTCACTTCAGGCACACTATAAGGGACTTGTTTGATGTGCCACTGAGGCCCTATGTCTACAGATTGCTTCATTAGGTGGCTGTACAGTGACTTACAAGTAAACATGTTCCTAAACTCCTGTAGTGCTGCCCATATCTCATGTACCTAGCTAGGAAATAGCTGCAAACTTCCCCATTGTTCCACCCCCTCTCTTTTTACTTTCCCCCACTCTTTTCTGTCTCCAGCCTTTCTCTTCTTATAGGTTTATATGTGTTTACTAGGCTAACAACCACAAGGGCCTTTTTAAGCCTAGCCATGCATCCCAAATCTCTGAGAAGTTCTGATACCCTTGATAAGTGTAAGCAGGGACCTTGGAGAAGAACCATTTATAGGGTGCATGTGTCCATTAGAGACATAGGTGCCAAACCAGGGACGAATTTCCTGTTCCCCATCATTTGGGAGGAACTCTGCTTCACATGGATGGGAAGCCTGTTCCATAGAAAGGATAATCTCTGTAATACATAGTTGTCTCTCCAGCAGGTCTTATTTATATCACAGTCAAAGTTTAAGTCTTTAGAAGGGGTAATTCCAGTGCTGTTTGTTTTTGTGGATATGCAGGAAGTCCATTAGAGTGGAGTCTGACAATGCTTTGTAAGCCGGGTCTAGATCTCCCCTCAAATGACTGCAGGAGACAGAATACAGGGATAGGCCCTTGAGGTGGTCTGCATATCACATTTTATTTATGCCTGTATTCTTTTAGTGAAGAACCTCTGTGGAATACAGTGGAACAATGACCTCCTTGGAGTTAGATGTCATATCTTTATTTATAAGTTGCGCAACATACAATGATTTCCTCACTACTGTAGACACATGATGGTCAAAGGCTAGATTACCATCTGTGTGTATCTCTAAGCCCCTGACTACTGGGTCATCTCTAAGGGGTGTGTTGTCAATATGATAGTTACCAGGGATGGATTACTTTCCAAAGGATACTATTATGCATTTCATGGCATGGCTTTGACAACAGCCCCTCCTAGAGAAGATTTGTGTCAGTGTGGGATTCAATGACAGCTCCTACTTTGTATTCATCTGCAAATTTAGTTAGCCAGAGACCACGGACATTGGCCTTGACTTCTGAGAAGTAAATTCCAAAAAGGAGCAGTCCAGGGACTGATCCTTGAGGTACTCCACTTGATACTGGCCTCTTTGTAGAAGTGGACATCCGAATTCTAACTTCCTGGGCCCTGACTATGAGCCAGTTGGTTATCCACTGGGTGACATACGAGTTTATACCTAACCTCCTGAGTTTGTCAACAATGGTCAAGTTGGGTATTGTGTCAAATGCCTTGGCCAGGTCAAGGTAGGCAGTGTGAACCATTTTCCCTCATCCATTACTTTGGTTACCTTCTCAAAGATGTCCACCAGGTTGAGTAGGCATGATCTGCTCTTGACAAAACCAAACTAGGTTGGGTCCAGTGTTCGGAGGTTTACTATATATGTGTTGATCATTTCCATGGTAATTCTTTCCATAGCTTTACATATAAGACTAGTAAGACTTATGGGTCTGTAGTTTCTAGGGTCTGTAGATGGTGCACCTTTGTGCAGAGAGATGACTGTTGCTGTTCTCCATTTATGAGTCATGTAGCCTGTTTGGAGGCTACAGTTAAATAGTAATTCCAGAGGCCCTGATGGGTCATGTTTCATGGTATTTAGAAGGCATCCTGGGATATTGTTGGGGCTCACTGATGCAGTGTTCTTGGTCTTAGAGAATGCATTAAGGACCTTTTCCATAGTGATAGTAGGGGGAGTTATATTTGATGGTGTTTCTGAGGGAATGTTGAGGGGGAGAGAGGGGTAAAGTTGACTCATACCATACTCTCTTTCCCATCTCATGCCAACAATAATTCATTCAGTTTGATATTTCCCAGCAGATCCATCCATCCTTCCATCCACAACCCCTTTTTCCCATTTTTGCACATGGGGTCAGGGTATGACTTCCCAGTGACAATCATCTTGAGCCAAGGTTTACAGCACCGGGTGGCTAGCCCTGCCATGGTACTTCCTCCACAGTACAAACAAACACACACACACACACACACACACACACACACACACACACACACACACACACACACACACACACACACACACACACACATCTATGGCTAATTTAGAGTGAAAAATCTACCTTCTGCATGTCTTTGGAATGTGAGAAGAAACCCACACAAAGACAGGGAGGACATGCAGACTCCACACAGAAGGCACCCTAGCCAAGAACTGATCTGGGGAACCTCTTGCTGAGAGACAACATCACTAAATGCTAGATCTACTGCAACAAATCTTATTGAATTTTATGATCACATAACATTAGCAACAGATCAAGAGCTAGCAACTTTGGTAATACTCTTGGATTTGGATAAAACATTTGATATGCTGCCTCATTCAATAATGTATAATGTTTTACTAAAAGAAATGCAACCAGTTTTTGATAAACTGAATATCTAAAGGTTTAGTATGTGAATTTTCTTTATCTGTGAAGTTTCAGGTCCTTTATACAAGTACATGAAGTTTATATAGTGTACACATTTATTACTAGAGTTGAACTGATCTAATTCTGGAACTTTACTTGTCTGCCCTTTATACAAGTAGAACATAGGAGTTGAACCTGTGGTTTTAATGACACATGATATTTATGATGCACTCTTTTTATTTATGGGATCTGAACATTTGACTATACTGTCACTTTTAAAATGTAGCATTGACTTTAAATTTTACATTCTGTAAACTAGCAAAAACATCATGATATCATTTATGCATTGCATCACTTTATTATCATAGCACAAAGCTCTTAATGTCTGCTAAACAAAACAGTAACACAAAAAATCATTTGCCAGATCTGTAACTGTAAACCCTTTATTCTGTGAATTAACTTGACTGTAATTTCTTTTATACCTACACAACATAAATTTTTCTAAATGACCACACCCAATATGTCTTTCTAAGCGCTTTAGCTGTGTCAGCTGAACTGGAATTTATTTCATCTTTAACCCAGAAACTGCATGGTTCTGTCATAACCAGTTTTTCAGATTCTGTGCATTTTCATAATCTACTGCATACAGATTCTGTGTGCACTATTGTACTTTCTGTAGCATTTTTATTTTTTCACAAAATCTTGTTACTGAAGTCTAAAACAACATATAACTCTGACATATCCATAGCTGTTATACTTTGAACTGCTAGTTGCTATAATCTTTGACCCTTTAAATCCTGACAAAACTACGTTTGCGTCCTCTAATAAAGGTCTATCTGTAGATGAAGTTGATTTGTCTGTATTAATCAGTACGTTATTCCATAATTTTTCTGTAAACAATGAAATGTTGTTATTTCTTTTAACCTTAAACAATGACAGATAAATGCTCTGGTTTGGTGATGGACTACCCCACCCTTTATAGATAAGCTGAAAATCCTTTGTTATAGAACTAGCAACTACACTGACGTGGGCTATAGAATGTGTTTTTTCTTTAGTTTATCTGAAACAGCAGTTTGAGATGAAGTCTGTATGCTATTTACTTTATCAGACTGTTTAAAATATGCACTCTTATCCCCCCCAGTGCAATATTTGCACTGGCTTGTACACTGATTGTGTTTACGTCTGTATTTATTATATTGCTACTTAACTTCATACTTTGAATTACATGTGCTGTATCATTTACACTGATATTTGAAAACTATAAATCACAATTACTGACAGAAGCTGACTCATTATGAAAATTATGAGACAGTGTGTCTGTTGTAATGTGCTTCTGTGATTTAACCCTTTTGCATCTGGAAAGATGTAACATTCTTGAACTAATAACTTTTAACTTTAAATTGTATGCAAAGGTACATTGTCTGCTCTGGCTGTTTTCTGAAGCTATTACATTAGCAGCATTTCTTAGTAGTTCTCAGCTTGCTAATAAAACGCTAGCACAGTAATCCTAAATGTCCAATAGACAGTATACATTTAATTCACATCCCCGTGACTAAATTAACCATCAAGCAGCCCTCTCAGTGCTTTCTGCCTTAGTTTGTATCACTTGGAGGCCCACCTGTTTATTTGCATCTCTATACATTCCCTTTCATTGCAAATGCATATCCCTACTCTAATCTGTGCACAAACTGGTTACTAATCAGCAAGTCAATGTGAAGACACACTCCCAACCTTAATAAACTTCGCTGTCTCTTCCCTCCTTCATTTTACAGGTAGTTTGAATTATTACTTACCCCCTCTGAGCCCTTCACTGATTTCCACTGAATGCCTCTCTGGTTTCTTTGCATTCCACCTGGTTTACACCCCTTGTGCTATCTCCCTCCCCCAATACAAAGTCTATATTAGAATCCTGCTGAGCATGGAGCCATCTTTAAATTTCTAGTCTCCCACCAGGACACAAGTGCTCCTCAGCAATTAAATTCTGCTTGCCGGTAAGCCATTAGACCTCATGAATTTGTTTTAAAAGTGTTCAGATTTGTAAAGTAATACTTACTTTTTCTTTTGTCTTGGTTGGCTCTGCCCTGCTCTGCTCAGGCTCTTTCTGCTCCTCTGCCCTGCCCCCTATTCCCTCCCACTCCCACTACCTCTACATTTATAGTAATCACAGCCACACCCAGAGCTCACCCTCTCATCACCTCCACCAATCACAGCTCCTCATGTCATATCACATTATACCACACCAACTTGCTCCACACAAAATACTCCCAATCACTCTCATTCCCACTAAGCATTTTTTTACATCACCCACACTACTTCCCCTTCCACATATAGTGCAACCCTATAATTCCTATTCAGACCCCTCACCTAGAAACAACTTAAACTTTATAACCATGACTATCACGCAACTAAGTCTAGTCTGTCTTCTCATAATTCATTACAACACCACAAGTTATCACTCTAGCAATATCCCTAAACTTAGTAGCACAACACTGCATTATGCACTCTCGTATACAGACACCACGCATTATAATAATATCTGTCCACAGTTATTCAAGAACTACATAACGGACCAATTCAGGACTAAACACATATGCTCTCATTCCTACTCCAAAAAAACACAATAATTTCTCACACTCCTCACCAAACTCCAACATCTGTATAACCATTTTAACTCCAGGCTCATCATAAGTGGGGATATCCACCCCAACCCAAGCCCAAATCCATCCTGTCCAACTCAAACTGCTCCAACACAAATGTCAGAACATAACATCCCCACTTTCTTCACCCCTGGGCAAATCAACAACAGCAGAAAAACCAACTATCTTTTAATGCTAAATATTAATATTAGAAGTATCAAAAATAAAATACCTGAACTCCAGGCCACAATAGCACACTACTCCCCAGACATAGTTGCTTTAACAGAAACCTGGCTAAATAAAAACATAGCTAACTCAGAAGTTCTCCTTACTGGCTACAATATCATTAGACAAGACAGACCACTTCATAAAGGGGATGGAACTGCCTTACTGTACAAGTCAAACTTAACTGTCCGTCAATTACCAAACTCCTACCCCTCCCCCAATAATTGGGACATACTTATCTCACAACTTCAACTTCACCCTAAAAAGGTCATCACCACAATTGTGATCTATATTCCACCTGGTACTACACCTGCTAGCCTTGAAGACTTCTTGTCCTGGTGTTCTTCCACATACTCACAAGAAACCCTTATTCTGGGGGACTTCAACCTAGATTGGTTCACCTGTATATCAGAAACACCAAGTAATCTAATAAACCTCCATGGCTACCAGCAGCTAGTCCAAATTCCAACTAGATGTGATAAAATATCTAAAAGGGAATCCATCCTTGACTGGGTCCTAACTAAGAACCCCACATTGTACCCTCACACAGGCAGTGTCCCAGACACCTTAAATGACCACAACATAATCTACTTTATACATAGTAGAACAAGCATATGCAAAACCACTAACTATATATCCACTAGAAACACAAAAAAATTCTCTCCTGAGGTCCTCAACATTTAACTCTGTAACTGTGACTGGACCCCCCTAAAAACCCTTCCTAGGCTGTAGCATATTTCAACAAAACATTTCTACAACACCTAGACACTGTTGCTCCATTGCGCAAAATCAAGGTTAGAACCTCTACAAACCCCTGGCTCAGTAAAGAAATCAAACAAATCCTCAAGTCCAGAGACACTGCCTGGCTTTACTATCAAAAAACAAAGAAACACAAAGCCTAACTAAGTACCAAGAACTGTGCAACCGTGCAAAAAAATGCATTAGGCTGGACAAAAAAATCCTACTACACAACATTACAAACTAAATACCAACACAGCCCGCAAAAATTTTGGAAAAATGTAAACCAGCTACTAAAATCCACCCAAAAGGCTACCCCCAAACCAACCACTCCTGACATTAAAGTTCCCATCGAAACACAATTCAATTCCCACTTTGTGAACTCAATTCTATGCTTAGTATCACAGACAGTTCCTTCCTCACTATCCCCCCAACACAAATAACACTAATGCAAGCTTTACCCTCAAAACAGTTTCCACCACTTCAATCAAAAGCATGCTCTCCAAACTAAAAACCTCATCAACAGCAGCCGACCTACTCCCCAGCTATTTCTTGAAACTCACAGCAGATGCTATTGCTATCCCAGTCTCCACTCTCATAAACAGATCAATGTTGAAAACTTTGTGCCCAAACTCTGGAAAATATCCTATGTTACACCCATACATAAAGGTGGGACCTCCACTGAACTTAATAACTACAGACCCATTGCTTTACTCTCCCCCTGGCCAAAATCCTAGAAAAATGCATCCATACCCAGATGCTAAACTATCTCCTAGACAGCAACATCCTGTCACCTACTCAGCATGGTTTCAGACCTGCCCATAGTACCACTACAGCCCTCCTCTGCTTCATAGACACAATAAACCATCTCAAAAATGAAGGCCTACAAGTGTCAACTCTTTTTTTGGATATGTCCAAAGCATTTGACATAGTCTCACACCAAATCCTGCTAAACAAACTAAACCAATATCATCTATCAAATTCCACTCTTACCTGGTTCCAAAGCTACTTAACTGACAGGGACCAAGCTGTGAAATGGAAAAATTCTCTCTCTCTCCTCAGCTGCCCATAACTATAGGGGTCCCACAGGGTTCTATCTTAGGACCACTACTATTCACAGTCTTCACAAATGACCTCCATACCTCCACACAGCATGCATCTATAATTCAGTATACAGATGACACTACCTTAATCTGTGCTGCACAAAACATTCCCACCCTCCTGCAAACAACTCACCTAGCATTCTCTGTTGTTGAAAACTACTTTACCAAAGCCCAACTTATCCTCAGTCCAAAGAAAACTCAGCTTATGATTATAACCAGTTCTAACAAAAACACTAACAGTCAATTCACTATATACTCCACCAATGCTACTCCAATTGCTCCAGTGGCACAGACTAAGCTATTGGGAATAACCATAGACTCCCACTTAAAATTTGATAGTCATCTCAACTTAACTATTAAAAAAGTATATGCCAAACTGGGGTTGCTCTACCGTATCAAACCATTTCTTACCAACAACACAAGATCAGCCATTGCTCGCTCCCAACTTCTATCCACCCTACTCTATGCATCTCCCATCCTGACTAATCTCAACAAAACTGAACTAAGCAAAATGGAAGCCTGCTATAACAGAATTGCCCGCTTTGCTGCAAATTGCTCATATAGAACTCATCACTGTACTGCTTTGAGACAGCTCCACTGGCTTGAACTGCCCAACCTCCTAACCTACAATCAGCTCTGCCTCTGTCATTCTATCTATTACCTCCTCAATAAGTGTCCTGCCCTCAAAAACGTAGTACAACATCACTCAGCCAAAAGGCCTCTTAGATCATCAAGCAAACTACTACTAGAAGTCACCAACAGCTACAATAGCTTTGGAGATGCACTATATAGTAGTTCAGTGGCTAAAAATGGAACTCTGTCCCTACAAGCATTCAAAACACATCATCCAAAGCCTCCTTTAAAGACCTCATCAGGCAACATCTCAAGGAAAGTTGGCAGTGCCATGATTGCTCCCCAGGCTAGTGAAAGCGGATAACACATACATACAAAATCTAGAGCACTTGATAATAGTTTTCAATCTTACTCACAAACACTGGCTAATCTACAATGTATGTACTGTACCTGTGTACTATGTATGTATTCTACCTATGTTCCAAATTTCAGCTGTACACCACAAATCTATTAATTACCTTTATTTTTAAAATTGATATTTTTTTTATTTGTTCTCTCCACTGTAACTGTTTATGTGCCACATACCACTGTAAAAACATGTCTCCTGTAATTTGTGTGTATACTGATCATGTCTAAATAACTAAATGTGTCTGTAATTTTTCTTTGTGGAGCTTTTCTCCCTGGGCCTCTGCTGAAAAAGGGCCTTTTCGGCTCAGTCAGACACCCCCGGTTAACAAATGTAAAATAAATAAATAAATAAACATTTCTGGAACACATATTTTTAGACTGTTTCACCCAATTTTTAAATTTAAACCTAACATTTACTGGTGTCTTAACTGTAGAAGTATTATTTGACATGTTTATATAATAGGTATGCATATGACTTTTACTGATGAATGTAAACATTTCTGAGCTGTTAGCTAAAAATTGCATATAAAGTCTTACATAACTTTATGATTCTGGAAGAATGTGCCCTGTTGTCTGCAGCTTTTTAAACCTTTTCTTGCTTTTTGGCTATGTGATGTCACACTGGAGACTTGAAAGTTTGTAATGTCTTTTATGTTCTGAAGGAACACTGCTGAAGTTTGTACGTTTTCTGAAACAAGACTGGTCTGTTGAAGTTCTTCAAGGATTTTTCCTGAAGTAAATGCCGGTAGTCTGCAATTTGTCTAACAGCTGCAATTGTTGTATGCAAAGGTACATTGTCTGCTCTGGCTGTTTTCTGTATAAAATTGATATCTGGAATGTCAGTGGTGTCTTACCGACAGGTTTGCTGTGTAAGGAGTAACTGTACTGTTGTTGGCTGTGGCTTTATTCTGTATGGAGTTGACTGTCTCCTGTCTGGAAAAACACTGGTGCACTGCTGAAAAGTCTGTTATGAAACTTTTGCTGTAGTTACTGATAGATTGGAAAAGTATCACTGTAAACTGATAATGAAACCTTGACGTTAAGCTGGCTGCTCCACTAAAAGCTCTACTTGAAAGTGATACTCACTACAGCTGTCTCTGCTGAGGTTCTGAAGAAGCGTTCATGTATTGCTGATAAGGTTGCTTGGAATGAAACACTGCTCTTCTGTAGATTGCACTATAAAACACACACAGTCTGACTGCTGATGAAAGGTTGCTATGGGGTTTTGGGACTTACTTTAACTATTTACCCCAGTCATAGTGGCTTGCCACTGCAAGAATTGATAAGATTGCAGTATACTGGAATTAACTGGAAACAATTGAAATGAGACTGAAAGGAAAGCCTTTATTTGTTGAATACCCAAACTTGTGTTTAACAGGTGCCAGTCTCTCCTTTATGGGCCACCTCTTTCTGTACTTTCACAATATGGTTTGCACACGCTGTAGTTCAGTTAATGATGCTTTATTAGCTGTTAACAATATCTGAATACTGTCTCCAATAACAGTGCTGATAATTGCAGTCTGTAGAAATTCTGGAAGGCTGGATAACAATAACAATGTAATAAATATATCCAAAGTTTCTGCAGGTATATTCTGATTCTCCTCAATTATATTAACTGAAACAGTCTTTTCCTCCTGAATAGTATGGATATTTGCCATGATTTTTGTACTCAGGCTCAAGTGCCTGCACTGCAGTCCAAAAGCTAACTTCCTTTCTGGAATGTGGGATATTTAATCTTTTTTGTATGTCAGTTCAACAAACTGACTTCACTGACTGTATCTGAGTTATATTCTCATAATACCAAAAACCCTGTAATGTTTTACACACCTCTTTAGCCATGGTTCCCCAAGCCTTGTCTTGCATGTGCCTTATCTAGTATTCCATTGCAAGTACATCTTTCCCTTGAGAAAGCAACATATTCTGTATTTCTGCACATCTCATGCTTTATCTTTTCTTTCTAATGAATTATCTTTCCCTGAAACCAAATGCACACATGAAAACAAGTCTGACTCTATATTTTCGGGCTTATTATTCTACCTTAATGCACTATAGTGAATTCACTACGAATACCCTCACTCTTACAATATTAAAATAATGTTTCCAAGTTCACATTCCTTTAGTTGCACAGAAAAAGGGCATTTATGATAGAAATTTCATATAACCTCCTTCCAGCGAGTATATTTTGCATCAAACTTATAAGGTGTCATGTTAAAGGATTTGCACAGTCCATTCCAATAACAGGCTTAAAGAATTGGACAGTGGTGACCAATGAGGGGTCCCATTGCCATCAAGATCTGGTGAAAGGTAGATGCTGCAGGGATGCATGATGAGAGGGAAGAAAAAGCATGAAATCCAGCCAGATGTTTACAAAGGGAGAGAGAGTAAAAATCCATTAGAATAACATTAAAGCTGGTAAGCTAGAGTGTGAACGATCTGATAGAGTGAGTAAAAATGCATTGGGTCCTCGAGAGCCTGAAGCAATTTGATGCTCATATAATCATGCTTCAGGAAATACATTTGTTTGAGACAGAACACCAAAACCTAATAGGGAAATAATTACTTGAAGTATATAGCACAAATGTATTTCAGGGTAGAAAGAGAGGTCTGATAATGCTAATAAGAAAAGGAGTTTCACTACAAATAGGAGAGATAAGAAGTGATGTGCAGGGGAGACATGCATTGATGTATGGAAAATGGGAATGGAGTCAGCTGACTCACATGAATTTCTATATTCCTCCAGGAGTGAAGAACAAGGAGATAAATGTATTATTATTAATATTGCAGAAATTATTGAATTAGCTCAGGATATTGAGATGTTAATGGGAGACTGAAACCTAATAACCTCAGAGGAGGATGTGAGTAGAGAGTTTAGGAAGGACAAATTACATAAAAGGCAGAGTGCTTAAAAACATAATGAGGCTATGTGGGTGGGTGAGCCTGAAAAACATTTACCCAGATGCAAAACATCCAACTTTTAAGTCAGAGATGTATGGAACGCTCTCTATGTTATATAGGTGGTACATCACAAAGGAGCATTGAGGAAAGGTAAGAAGCTGTTAAACAAATTCAATTTTAATATCAGATCATGCCGTGGTGAGAGTAGAATTAGAATGACCAGGAACTATAGCTGGCTTGAGGCATTGGAGACTCTGCATAAATTGGCTAAGAAAGCAGGGATAGAAGAAGGAAATTTTAAAAATGTTGGAAGAAACTGAGTTACACACACTAATAAGAGGCACAGATAAGCAAATAAAGTGGAATCATTTTAATCTGGAATTGGGGAAAGAAATACAAAGCCATGAAAGAAAGTGGAGGCAGGAAAGAAAAAAATCAAGAAGCTATAAGGATAGCCAAAATTAAGGACTTACAGGAAAAATCAGATAGTTTAACAGCTAGAAGGGGAAGGGGGAACGTGTGGAACTGAATAAATAATGGAAAGGCAGGCTAGAAGAAATACTTGAACAGAAAAAGGAGGCTTGGAAACATATATTTTGTGAATACTCTAAAGCAACAAAATATATTGTCAAGTCATTTAAGACAACAAAAGGTTTGTGTGGAATATTTAAATAAAGGTGCTCTAAAACTGGTCATATCACACAGGATACAATCAAGGGAGGGAGAATATTTAGAGATTGTTATGCAGTCGTATATAATTCTCAGATAGAAGAAGGTGATTGGTTGGAAAAAAATGAATACATTTCTAGATCGATTAGACAGACCAACACTGATAGAAGCAGAAAACAGAGATATTAGGTCCCATTACAGGAGAGGAAATAGAAGAACATCTGCAGCTGCAGGCAACAGTGAAGACACTGGGGGGGGGGGTGGATGTCCATGTCAGTCTCTGAAATGAATAGGGCCAAAGTCGCATGAGCTGTTAAATAAGATACTAAAGCAGAAAAGGATGTGGAAGTCCTGACATATGGCAATAATAACAGTAATCTTGAAAGAAGGGAAAAATCCATGCATTCCATGGTCTTATCAGCGAATATCCATCTGGGCCATGATTATAAGGTATTTTGGCCATTTTGGTGAATAGAATACAAACTTACTTCCTAGGTTAATTTATAATGCTCATTGTGGATTTGTTAAGGGATGCCAGATATTCAACATTTTAAAAATCCACATGATACATAAGGAGGCTGAGAAAGAAAACAAGGAATTTGTATTACTGGGATTAGACAAAGAAAAAGCAGTCAGTAGTCTCAGAGAGAACATTTTTGGGAGGTAAAGCATAGGATGGATTTTGACAAGAAATTATTAGGTAAATCCACGAAATACATAAGGGGTCTAAAACTATCCTCAAAATAAATGCTAGACTGATGAGAGATTTAAGGCTGGAGAGAGGTATAAGGCAGGGATGTCCTCTCTCAATACTATTATTCGCCATATATTTGAAACCATTGGTTCTACAGATGAGGCATTCAGACATAAGGGGATGGATGTGGTCATAAGGAGAGGAGGAAATAGATTTGTTTGCAGATGATATTATTTTATGCCTTACCAAGCCAGAACAGGATATACAAAAATAATTCAGGGTGTTGAGAGATTCTGAAGGGATTTCAGGTTATAAAATAAAGGAGGATAAAACTAAGGTTATTTGCGTTAAATACACACCCACACCTTATGTAGTACAAATATATACCTATTTATGGGGACACTATCAGACTGGATACCTAGGGATCTGAATAATGAAAATAGAGATAGTCACAGAGAATCCTGTAACTAGATATGGTCCAGGAAACCTTCATAAGAAAAGGGAGAGCAAAAATCAGTGATGTTGATCAAAGGATCCAAGCAGTAAAAATGTTTATAGTTCCACAGAGATTATACTTCTTTCAAGCCATTATTTATGACCTGGGGAAAAAGGTTTGGGAAAGGACTAGAAAGGCAGTAATGGGGTACATATGGGGAGGTAGAAAATCTAGAATGAAATGGCAGAAGGTAGAATTACCAGTAGAAGAAGCGGGGTTGGCAGTTCCAGATCGAGGCATACATCTGTATACTTCACAGCCTACAAAACTGAAGTTATGGGGCAAAGTAGAAAAGGGTGATGTTGAAGCAAAGTGGCCAGCCACATTTAGTGGGGGGGGAATGATAGGAGAAACAAACAGCAATAACTGGGGAGGGAAATCATTTGAAGCTAATTCAGGAAAGGATAGGAAATATATTTAAGACTAGAAAGTGTTTTTTACTTTGGAAGAACTATTGAAAAGTCAAACTGCATAGCATATGAGTACACATGCTATAAATAAAATAGATATCAACAATACTTTGGATAGTTATTTAGCTGTTTTGTCTATTTTCAAAAATTATTTCATTTTACACAGCCAACCAGGTGTGAATAAATTCTGGGGCAGACTGGAGAATTTGAATATTTACTCAACTGAAAAGAATACACGTCAATTTTTGTTAAATGCTTGCTTTTCTAAGAGACTGAATGATGGCTGGAATTATTAAAATGTTTTAAAAACAGAACATTAAAATATAGAGCTTTTTATCAGTGTTTGTTTAGCTGTGATTTGAATTTTTTTCTTTTTTGATTTGTATTTTAGTCACATAATTACTTATTTTTGTTAATTAAATGATGCTGTTATTCTTTTTCTCTAGTCTGATGGGGTCCAATTTTGAGGACAAAAGCAATCACTGGGATTTTAGTACTATTCCAGACAAGAACACATTACATCATATTAAGCATACAGGCTTACAGTTTTCATGTTTCATACAATTATACCATCCTCTGTTATCAATCTGCTTTGTTCATGCTGAGTTCAAATGCTCCTTTTCTCTCTCTCCATATATACACTGAGCTGCTTACATTAATTTTCCATATCTTTAATATCATCCACTGTGGAATCACATTGGTATGTTTTCTTCTTCCTGTTTACAGATGCAGTGCAGAAGGCTGTTATGTCCTTGCTTTTGTTACACCCACTATTACTTCAATGGGCAGAATCTCTCTTGATGTTCAGGACAATCACCTTCATATTGTTTTCTTTAGTCATTGATCCAGGACTATCACCTTCATATTGTTTTCTTTAGTCATTGATCCAGGACTATCACCTTCATTTTGCTTTGTTTGGTTATTGATCCAGGACTATCACCTTCATATTGTTTTGTTTAGTCATTGATTCAGGACTATCACCTTCATTTTGCTTTGTTTAGTCATTGATCCAGGACTATCACCTTCATTTTGCTTTGTTTAGTCATTGATCCAGGACTATCACCTTCATTTTGCTTTGTTTAGTCATTGATCCAGGACTATCACCTTCATTTTGCTTTATTTAGTCATTGATCCAGGACTATCACCTTCATTTTGCTTTGTTTAGTCATTGATCCAGGACTATCATCTTCATTTTGCTTTGTTTAGTCATTGATCCAGGACTATCACCTTCATATTGTTTTGTTTAGTCATTGATCCAGGACTATCAACTTCATATGGCTTTGTTCTTAAACAAACACTTCATTCAGTGCTCCTTCTAACCCATACAGTCAGCAACTATGAGGTCTGTCCCATTGTCTTCAATGGAAAATATTAAGTCCAGTATTTTATCCTTCTTCATTTGCGAACGAGTTCCCTTACTACATGATTGTATAGCATTTTCTGTAATGATTCCAGGATAGCTGAGAATCCAAATACAATGTCACTAAGACATTCCAATCCATGTTTGGCTAGGTAGAATCTTCTAACATCAGGAGCTTCACTCTTGAGCAGTGGCGGCTGGTGACTTCAAATCTAAGGGGGGCTGCAGGAGACAGCTGAATGGGTGGGGGTCAATGGGAAGGGGTGTGGCCAAATAGAAAGGGGAGGAGCTATGCCCAAAACCACAAAAACTAAATATACTGCCCTGGGTGCCAAACCGTCATTATGAGAGTCCAATCAAGATAAAATGAAGTGTAGAAGAATAAAAATATTTCAATGCATTGATTGCATGACAGCTTAATGTCTAGATGGAAACAAAAAAGGTTGTGAGGCATGAAAAAATAAATTACTTTTTTTAAATGCATTAATGGAATGCCTGTCAAAATCAAGTATAAGAAAAACAAGCAGCACTCAACTCAAACCACTTCTTGCACTGCAGTTCTAATTATAATTTATATTCAGCTTTATTAAAGTACCAATTAACATGCCAAAAGTAGAAATCTCTGATGCCCCCACTTGTAAAAATGTTCCTTATCCAAAAAAAGACCTGCTGCCTTACATCTACTTATTTCATGGGGAAAACATGATCAAAGTAAAAAATGAAAAGCAAACAAGAAATAAGCTCAAGATACATTGCTTAAAATGATTACTGTACAGGTTATGGACCACATGATTGGCATTCTGTTTACGGGTAAAGCCTGCAGAGATGACTGGAAGTCTCCAAGTGTAATAAGACTCTTAAAATAATGTAATCCTGTTATTTATTACAAATACTGGCATATGCATTTCAATACCCAAGGCTTATACATTATCTAGTTAAGTATTCTCTACATGGCAACAGAAAGGCTTTCAATGTTGGCAATTCTTTAACAGTATGCTTATTAAAGCTTACTTGCATCTTGCAATCTCAGCCAAGCTTACCTGATGGTCATTAAAGTATTGCTACTTAAACACAGAGCAACAGGCACTTTGAGTAATAAGCATAAATCAACAGTACAAAAAATATAATAGAAACCAGACCATTCTGTAAAAATCAAGGACAGATGAAAAGCCACTCTAGTACTTGTGTCTACCTTGGATGGGGGGGGGGGGATACTCTGCACATTTACACTCATAACTATTCCTTGCCTTGCTTCGACACATCCAGAGTCACTACATGGGAGAGTGGGGTGCAACAAGTATGTCACAGTTTGAAATGTCTCTGGCTGACTTGTGATGGCCTTGGCACATTTGTCATACCTCTCAACCTCAGAGCAAGAAATCTGGACAAAGCCATACAAAGAAATGGGACAAAGGCCCAAAAATAAAGACAATTTTTAAAATATTGCTCTTATAAACTTAGAAAGATAATAGAGGTCTTGCATTAGTATGAATTTTCTGAATGGTATGAATTAATATAATAATGGCCAAATGAGATTTCCCTTCAAAATTCAATTTAATCACAATCCTGCCATCAAACCAGCTATCCATTATAAGTAATAAGACATTTAAATGGCCATCATGGCATTTTAGCAGCACAAACACCACAACCCATACTACTACCATATAAACAAATGAAAATGAACCCTAAACTCCAACAACTTCAACTGAACTTCCTACGCCATATAAACATGAAACTCCAAATATTTAACATCCCCCCAATCTTCCTTCCTTCTGTCAAACAAGCCACAAACCAACCCCCCACACATTATATCCCCCAACTGAACATCGTATGCCTTATTTGTCAACAAATGGAAATCCCTGTCAACCTCCCTATCCATCTGCCAAAAGGCCATCCCACCAAAATGCTCCAAAAGGCACCACAATGGTAAAGCAATGCACCAACTTACTAAACCTCATGAAAATTACTCGAGTAACTGGGCAACATGCAGCCTCAAGAGCAAACATGCTGAATGTCCTTAATCCACTGCTTGTCCTTGTCTCTCCATTTGAAGCTTCCCTTCACTTTGTTACCTTTGCATCTGGTAAGAAATTAAAACATAACATACATCTGCCAGGAATCCCAAAACAATGGCTTGCTTAGGCTTTCTAATTTCAGCATGTGATTTGTTAGGCCCAAAACCTCCTAATTCTGAATACACAGGCCAGAATCTTATTCCATCTAGTGATATAGTTGGTAAAATGCCCAGATATGACTTGCTAAGCTATTGGAGCCATAAGCCCAATAGTGGATCCAAAATTAGATTAATGACCACATTTGGTAGGAACACTAAACAATTGATTAATTTGGTTCAGCGACATTGGAACATTCTGTTATCTGATGAGCATTTGGGGCAAGTACTAGATAATTGATGTGCCTCTTCATTTTGTAGGGGTGTTACTTTAGGTGGACATTTCAATTTCTATAAAAAACACCCTTTCTCTAATGAAAAGATTCAGTGTACATTGGATGGCACAAGATTATTTGGATGTTTCCCCTGTGAACATTGTAATTTTTGAAGCTATGTCTTTAAAACCAAGGAATTTACTACCAAAACACCAAACGTGTTTTTGAGATTCAGACATTTGCCAATCGGGTAGTATATCTGGCTGTTTGCCATTGCTCTGCTTTTTATATTGGACAAATGTCTAGATCTCTTAAACTGTGGATTTCGGAACATTTAAGTAATATAAAAAATAGAGTTGTTACCAATGCTCTTTATAAACACACTTTGGTTCATAATATGGCCAATTTTCACTTTACTGTTATTGACAAGGTTGGTAACCCTAGATTTAATAAGACTAATTGGCATGAGTTTCTAAACAAAAAAAAAGGGCATGGATTATTAGACTGGGTGGGTTATTTCCCCCCTGGATTGAATGAACATATGTAAAGACATATGTTTGTTTTCCCACATGGTTGGTTAAATACATTATGTATGGATATGTATATTTATATATACTATTAATGATATGTTCATTTTTGGCTTAGATTTTTGAAACAGTCTGGGGGGGTTAATTGCTGGAGATTTTTATTGGGGATGAGGTTGATTGCTTACATACATAAAGGAACATTATTGGTTGCTTGATCACATTGACAAAGGCTTTTGGCTGAAACCAATCTGTGTGTTTAGAATTAGGAGGTTTTGGGCCTTCCTAATATGTTTTTATGTGTATTATCAATGATCAACAACAAGAATAAGACTTAATAAAGTCTTGGATCTCCGTAAGGTGCTGGCTGTCTTTATTTTATGTTTCTTGAATTTTGGGCCTTTGCACCTGCTGTCCATGTGAAGCTGTGTGTTTGATTCATTGTACACCACGCTAGCAACCAGCACATCCAGCCAAGAAGAATCCATCACCTGTCAAATCCACTTCCTTCAGGCCACTGACCAATGCCCACTCCTTGTGATCTGCACTCTCATTACGCACTGCTCCAACAGCCAAAACATCCACTGCAGCTGCATCCATCGCCTTTCAAGTTCACTTCCCTCAGGCCACCAACTGATGTCCATTCTGCACTTACCCATCTGCAAAAGAAAAGACAACTGTAAATTATGTGCACACACAAACTAGAACTACCTAATGACCTTAGGCACTTCTGCTGCTACACTCTACAAGTCACTCTACAGCAATGTGTATACAGCAATGAAAATAAAGATACTTAAAACACATAGCAAAATACCTCCATAACCTACACATAGCCCTCAAGTGTTCTTCATGTCAAGGAATGATCCTCATTTGGGACCATAAAAGTTCATGTTCGACATTCCATATTTAAAAGCCTTTCACACATTCTTTGTCAGCAATTTAACTGATATCGGTGGTAACTAGAGCTGAATCATATTATTCCCTTAAACTGCCTATTCTATAAATAAAATTATTGCCTTTTAACCATCCTATGCACCTCTTAGTTAAAGCTCCTATGGAGCCATTAGTAAGTGTTCAAACGTCTAACCTTTTATTCCACATTATAAGTGGCAGTATTCCTCATCTTGGAAATAAAAGAAGAAAGAATCGGGGTAAAGAAAATTTTAACCACTCCATACTTCTGACAAAACAGCAAGTTACAGAGTCTATGACAGCATCCATGTTAAAGGGGAATGCTTTACCAACATTACCCCCATAACATTACCCTTGCAGGGACAATATGGAAAAAGTGTTAAGCTTAGAAAGTGGTGGAAAAATGAGGAAGCACTCCATCTCTTTCATAGGTTCACCAATTTAGCCCCTTCATTCATAGAAGCCCTGTGACCCCCTCCCCAAATTAAAGATGGGAATCAAACCCTTTACTTTTTGTCTTTACAGCAAACACCATATCACTAACCCAAACCCTTACCACTTGCTTTAAGCTAGCTGTCCGGTCTGGGGACTCCGTAGAAAAGTCCAGCTACTGAAAGTAGCAGTAAAATTGCATGTGAGCCATACCTCTCCACTCTTAGAGCAAAACAGCTAGACAAAGCCATAAATAAAAGTTGGGCAAAGGCCCAAAACTAGGAATATATTTTTCCCCACCAATTTTAACTATTGCTATTCAAACTTATAGATAACTGGTCCAGTGTTACATTAACGTGGGTTTCCGAAGGGTAGGAGTTCTGCACTGAAATGTTTGTCCTCATCTCTAACTGCCAGCTTTAGAAGGGTAGGAGTTCTGACTCAAATATCTGTCCTCATTTCTAATTGTCAGCTTTCATAACTTCCCGGTAAGTTGCCAAATAGCTTTCATGACTTCCCGGTAAGTTGTCAAATAACCCCTGTTTGTGAAAAACAGACCAAACTATGAGGCAAAGACCTGGACAGTCAGCGCATACCTCTCCATCCTGCTGAGAGGTCTACCTATCACAGGTATGGTTTTAGGACATTCCACCCCCCACCTACCAATCTTCAGTGCAGATGAGCTCCACCCATCCCTCACAACCTCTTAGGACACTATTATAAGAGCTGCTCCCACAAACTTAGAAAGTTGATAGACTAACCGGCTTTGCATTACCATGACTTTTCTGAAGGGTATGAAGTCTGAACTCAAATATCTGTCATTATTTCCTGAACTGGCTTGTCATTATTTCCTGACTTCAACTCATAATGATTTGCCAGAAAACCAGAATGTCATGAGAAACAGATAAAAACCTTAGGCCGAAATCTCGACATTCTATGAAAATCTGTACAGTTGAGAGGTATGTCTCAAACTCTGACAGCCAAAATTTAAGACATACCATAAACAGAGGGACAAAGGCCCAAAATAAAACAATCTGTAAATAAGGCTCTTATAAACTTATAAACTTGATAAAATAACCTCTCCTGTGAAAGAATGAGGTCTGCAACTCAAAACCGATCACTGCCTTCTGGCCTCAATTCTCCATATACAGCCATGCATTACCAGGCTCAAACAAATGCCAAGCACTTATTGCCTCACTCCCACCCTGCAAACAATGTGAACAAAATCAGGCATTTTTCATGATCTCTGGACCAAGCCACCAACAAGAGAACAAAATGTCCAAACCAGGGTTGATAGTACAATTTTTGTTATATGTCCAAAACTCCTTTGTCTTGTCCTTATTTACTGAATTCAGCCCAATGTGATTTGTCATAAAGCCACATGTTGAATAACCAGGACACCCAAAATATACTACAAAATTCTGGACATACTGCAAAGGCATATGGACAGTAGAGTGGTGTGCAACCAACCTCGCCTGGTACTCTGCTTAGTGGGTACTCTCCTGCCTCCCACTGCAACTGCACATGTACAGCTATAGTCCGACCATAATCCAGTGATCAGCAGCCCAGAACTGCTCCCCTACCAATCGCACTGCCAATGAAAACTAAACTGAACAAGTACCCCAGCTCATCCAGCAGCAGGAAAGGCCAGCAACAGGTCTGAAGCCAAAATGGTGACAATTCCAAAAAACGACCCCACCTGATACATACACACTCACACGTCGAGCCTCATGGGCAGACAACATCTCAAAGCCCCACCACAGCTGCATGAAGAGACCAGTGCAAAAGGCTGGGTTATAAAATCCAAGTGGTGCAGTTGCAAACCCAAAGACAGTCACCAGGTATTAAACACAAAGTCCTGCCAAATCATCCAAATACTTGAACAGTGAAAACAACCAAAATTAAATGTAAATGTTGTCCACCTCTAGTCACCCCCACCCCTCCTGCAGTACCCTCCAACAAAGCTGCACCAATAAGTATAACCACAAACCGACCTGCCAAGCCACTTTTCTAGCTCAGTCCAAGCACAACTCACAACAAATGCACAGCACATTCTCCAAAACCACACACAACACGACCGCTGTTTTACAAGATGATAGTGCACATTAGCATCATCAAACAGTCATATCAAAATAAGTAAACCATCCTCCAACAAAATGCAAGAACCAGTCACCTACCTGGTTAACAAACATGAAACAAATGCAGTTAGGTCCATGCATACTCCAATGAACGAACACTTCCAAGCAAGCATTGAAGCAGCCCTCCAAAACCAACAAGCACCATGCATCCAAGATCAAACAGCCAGTTATATATATATATATATATATATATATATATATATATATATATATATATATATATATATATATATATATATATATATTTATTTATTTATTTATTTATTTTAAGAGCAAGCTAGCAAGTACGGCTGGTGCTCGGCAACCAAGCTTGTTTGACCAATATAGAAAATAAAGCCAGCACCTCGAATGATTCCAATGAATAGAATTTATTGCACAAAAACTAGACCGGTTTCAGCTGTTAAGCTTTCATCAGTAGTTACAAAGACAAAATAAGAACTGCTCCTTATATACCCTATAAGGAAGCAATGACATCACTTCCTGTCAAGGAAGAAAATTCATTAGTTAAATTACAAATAAAAATAATTAGTTATAAAGCATATAAAGAAAGTTTGCAAAGAAAATTATTGTTCACCTTAAACTGTACCAAACTATCATTAATATCAGTTGGTAAGAAAATAAAATGTTACCTTGGTGTGGTGAAGGACATATGTGCTGTATAGAATAAAAATGGTTAGCACAATTAGACATAATTTCATAAAATTCACTGTAATAATGTCTATAAGTCATATTGGGTTAACAATGTAAACACACATCAATGTGAAGTGAGAATGCTTGAGAAAAAGTAAATATAATAAATAAACATTTGAGTAAATCACATTTTGTCATTGAGCCCTGGTGGGAAAAGCCCACCGAGTTTGACTATCCATCTTTTCTCTTTTTTGTTGAGAATGTCATGCCATCCTGTTTTGAATGCCCGATTTCCAATGATGTTGTCAATGATACAAAATGAAAATTTGGCTGTGGGATGCTTGATAGTGTGTCTGTATAGTGCGTTTGTTGGCCTACAATTTCTAATATCTCCCAAATGTTCCGATATCCTGATACGAAATTGTCTAGATGTTTGACCTACATAGAATGCCTGGCACGTGCAAGTAGCTAGATAAACAATCCAGTCTGAACTGCAATTTCCAAAGAATTTGATATCATGTAACTGACCAGTATTTTTGCTTGTGAAACTTTTAGTTTTGAATATATAACCACAAAAACTGCAGTGGCCACAGGGATATGTACCCACTAGTTTGTCCCCTGTTAATGTTCTCTGCATACAAGAGTTATCATCCATGATACTCCTTTTATAATGAGAAAAATGGGAACCTAGTGTTTTACCCTTCCTATATGAAAAATAACAACGTTCTCCTAAATATCCCTCCAAAAGAGGGTGAGATTTGAGTATGTTCCAATGTGTATTGATAATATTGATAAGATTGTGACTGTTTCTTCCATATGTGGTGACAAATCTGCATATGTCTGGATTATTGGATCTAGCTTTTTTCTTGTAAACTAGCAATGAATCCCTGGGTTGGGTGTTACTCCACTGTGCAGCAGAACTGATTGTATCCCAGTGATATCCTCTGGCCAAAAATCTATTGGCTAAATCCTCATAATGTATATTTAAATCCTGTTCCGATGAACATATTCTTTTTATTCTCAGAAACTGAGATTTCGGAATGTTCTTAATGATGTGTTTCGGATGGAGACTGTTGGCATGTAGCAGGGTATTATATTGTGGAAATGTACGATGTACAGATGTTTTAAGTGTGTGATCAGGTTGTCGTTGTAAATGGACATCTAGAAAATGGATGTCATTCAGATCATATTCCACAGTAAATTCAGTCCCCCACATGTTTCCATTAAGATGTTCCATAAATTCTTGAAGATAGTCGGGACCTCCTTTCCATACAAGCCAACAGTCATCCAAGTATCTCCTCCAGATGTCAATTTCTGGTAGATACACATTATGCAATTCGTCATAGATGATTTGCTCTTCAATGCACCCTATATATAGGTCTGCATAAATTGGTACAAAAGAGGCTCCCATGGCCGTGCCTTGTATCTGCCAGTAACAATCTTGTTGGAAATAAAATACATTTTTAGTCAGAACGTGTTCCGCCATGCATACAAGTAGAGTGTTCAATCCAGGGGGATAGATGTTGGCTTTGTTCAGCCAAAAATCCAGGGCCATCAGTCCTGCCCAGTGTGGAATGCTAGTATATAATGATTTGACGTCCAAAGTGCATAATAGACAACCGGGTTCAAGTTGCGATTCAGAGACAATTTGTAAGAATTCCGTTGTGTCTTGAATTCTGGCTCTGATGCATGATAATAGTGGTTTGAGTTTCTCAGTCAGAAACATAGATAAAGGTTCCGTCAGGGATCCAATGCCAGATTCAATCGGTCTGCCCGGTGGTTTGTTAATAGATTTATGAATTTTGGGCAGCAAATAAAGGTATTGTTTTGCAGGATCCTTGACCGTGAGATGTGTTTTTGTTTTGTCAGAAATGATGCCAGCATCAACTGCTTCTTGTAAAAATCACCAATTTCTTGTTGAAAAGAGGGTGTAGGATCTGTGCTCATTTTCATGTAATGATGATGGTTGGACAATTGTCCATTTCCCTCATCCCGATAGTAATCGGCGTCCATGACAACAACCGCACCCCCTTTGTCAGCAGAGAGTATAACTATATCCTTATTGTTTTTAAGTCTGGTCAGGGCAAGTTGTTCCTTATAGGATATATTATTTCTTATATTATCAGAGCTATTAGAATAGAAATGTAAATCTTTCATGACAGCCTGTTGAAACACCGCAACATGTTTGTCCATAGGGGGATTAAAAGTGGATTTGTGAAATCTAAAGTCTGTAGATCTTTGAGAGAGCTTAGAGTTGTCCTGTTGTTTGAAAAATAGATTAAGATTAATTTTTCTACAAAACTCTAAAATGTCAGATACATGTGAACTTTCGTCAATAAAGAAACCAGGAATAACATTTTATTTTCTTACCAACTGATATTAATGATAGTTTGGTACAGTTTAAGGTGAACAATAATTTTCTTTGCAAACTTTCTTTGTATGCTTTATAACTAATTATTTTTATTTGTAATTTAACTAATGAATTTTCTTCCTTGACAGGAAGTGATGTCATTGCTTCCTTATAGGGTATATAAGGAGCAGTTCTTATTTTGTCTTTGTAACTACTGATGAAAGCTTAACAGCTGAAACCGGTCTAGTTTTTGTGCAATAAATTCTATTCATTGGAATCATTCGAGGTGCTGGCTTTATTTTCTATATTGGTCAAACAAGCTTGGTTGCCGAGCACAAGCCGTACATGCTAGCTTGCTCTTAAACTGAATACTCCTTGTTTTGCTGGCTGTTGGCGTTCGTGTGGTTCCACTTTTATCAACGCCATTTTGGTTGTTTCCTTGTCTGTTGAGGAGGGCTCCTCACTGACAGTTGGCGTATATACTGCTTCGGGATTTATACCCCTTTTGCATCTATATAATTTTTGTCCACCAACAAGTACCTTTGGAACTTTATCTTTGGACTTTTTTTCGTTTTTTACCAAGCGTTAAGGTCTACAATTGAATTGAAAACCAGTTGGGATTTATACTTATGTCGCTACTTGGATATCATTCTCAGAGCGATCATTGGGGCATACGCATCCTTCTTACCTAAGTTTGGTGGAATTTGGTGAGACTGTATGTGCTTTTTTTACATTTAATATTTCCTCTGGACATTACTTTAGGCTACAAACTATATTTACATATTTGTGTTGCTGTTCGCACTTGGACACTATCATCTGAGCGTGTCAAAGCGTATCCTTTGGGGCTTACGCATACATCCTACTCCAGCTCGGTGGGACTTGGGGAGACTGTTTTTTATATTCTAACAGACTACTTGGATATCGCTTTTTGCTATAATCCATTTTTTTACTTGCTTTATAAGTGCAAGCATCATGGGCCTACGCATCCAACTTTTTCTAATCCAGCGAGTCAGCGTTTTTGCTACGACAGTTTTTTGAAGGGAACTGTTTGGTTTGTCATTTAATAACAATATCGGGAGAAGTTTGGGCCGATAATCAGGATTTCTCCAGCTGTGGGGTGATTATTTTTGGTCTTGTGCGCACCACTACGCCAGAATAACATATATATACAGTAACTATATGATTGGACATATTATTCTTCCTTCGGGGGACTCATGTTTGACTGTTGCATCTATAGGAATACCATCAACCATATTTTGAGTATAAAGTGTGCATTGTGTTTTTTGGAAGAGATTTTTATGTTTATTTGAACATGAAAAGTTATGTTTCAATGCCAGGTGATGTGATGCTCATATGGGAACCATCGCTTTTGTTCTTTTGGTCACTAAACTCCGATTATGGTTACAGTTTTCTGGACTGTGCTTTGTTCTGATTTAATTTTTGCTATTGATAACAACTCTATTTACTAGAATTTATGTTTATTTTCTATATATGAATGGTGGACTCTTTCAACTGTTTATATTTCATATATAATGGCTCAGGTTAAATCTTCATAATTACATGGCATAATGGTAATATGTCATTATTATTTTATCACCACCATATATAACTCTACTGTGGGGTTAAATTACAATATACAACATTGGGCCCTTGTTACCTCTTATTGAATTATATTAGGATTGTGTACTAACTTTTGTTTAACATAAGCTCCTATTCAGACTGTGTAGGCATTTTTTAAGATCACACAGACAACCACATTGTTTTGGTTATGATTCAAAATATGTCATTTCATATTTAAGTGCCACAGATATAGGAAATTTACTGTTTTTTCTTTATGCTCAGATCTGTCATGTTATGAATAATATCATATATAGGTGTTGTTTTGACAAACAAAGTTGAGAATTATTTTTTTGTTTACACCTGTGTGCCGATATGCATTAAGCATTATACACAAATATTAACCGAACATACAATAATAATATTGGGATTATGCACTAACTTATGTTTAACGACGGCACCTATTCAGACTGTATTGGCATATTTTTTATGAAGATCACATAGATAATCATAACTTTTGATTGTCATTGGAAATATGTTGTCTAACATTTAAGTGCTACAGCTATAGGAAGTTTACTATCCCTTCTTTTTGTTCAGATCAGTTTTGTTCTGAATAATATTATATATAGGTGTAGTTTGGAGCACACAGTTGAGAATTCTTGTTTTCATCTTTGTGCATATATGCATCAAATATTACCACACAAACATTAACCAATTATGGTATAATTTCTTGAAGCAGGGTAATATTTGGCCAGGGTTTATAATGTCATCTCGATGGATATATTTCAAACAACATTAGCATCTTAATTGCTGAGGACAGTATATGATAGACCATTAAGAAGAACTCTTGATATTGTACTTTTTTTCAAATTTATATTAAGGAAAAACTATCTGCAGACAAGGCATACTTGTCTCACACATTTTGAGATTCTTACATTCTCATTTCATGAATCTCTTGAGTTAGTATAATTACACAATATCTGGTTTTGAAACCATATATATGTTTCAATTGCTTTGTACTGAGTGTCTTTTCCTGATTTTTTTAAGTATTATATCTCATGAACACCAATTAGAACTTTTTGGTACCCATGAGTAAATCTCTATTATACCCTGTACATTTTTTGACATTTGTCAAGTATTACCAATAGTGATTTGGTAATTTGTTCAGACATCTCTTTCCTTCAGGTGATTTGAACTGTTAATTGTACCTAGCTAAATCGTTTACTTAACTTATAGTCATGGATCTTGGGAAATTACTATCCAGCCTCTGTGCTGACAAGGATGACCTCAAGGTATTCGGTATTGGTACTAGTTCCTCGAATACCACTGATTTACCCATATTGGATCCAGTTGACGGTTGTGTGTCTGAATTTAATCAGCTAGGTAAACAAATTAAGACCTTAAGAACCAACATTTGGCACCATAAGCTGTTTAAGGCATACCAAGCTCAAAATATTTCACCAAGAGGATTGAGATCAAAGATTCAGCCACTAGTTGGTGTACCGGATGACCTGTTAATCAGGGATTGGCAAGTAGCACAGCAAGAAGCCGCTATGGCACTGGTTAATGTACTAGCTTCCTTTTATGAAAGGACAGTCAATGCCAATACCCTGGATGTTGAAAAAACATGTAATAATTTAAAACAATTTGAAAATCATTCACAATTTCAGAGCTGTCTGAACAAACTATCCAAAGAACTAGCCATATTGGAGAATAATCTTAAATCAAAAAAACTACATAAGTTTGCTAGGGATAAAGAAGATTATAGTAGGGGTAGACAATTTGAATACCATAGAGGTGTGAGATTTGCCCAAGGGACCAAAAATTTCACTTTTGTGCGCAAAAAAAGACCGAGATCAATTCTCAAAAAATCAGGATCTTCTAGTAACACTTGGTGAGGAGTCCTCCACAACAGATAATGAATCAACCAGCACTGGTGAATCACCATACAACAAAAGAGGTAGAAGCATGGTTAGCCCTTTAAGGGCAGGAAACATAGGGGAGGGAGAAAGCATCGGGGTCAAAAGTCTAGAGGAACTCTTCAAGTCAGTAGTGAAATAGCTCAATCTGATAAAAATGTGTTAAATATCTCAAAATACACTTTGTCATCTGATGAATATTCCATATTGAATAAAGGTCTGGGTTTTATTCCTGGTTTCTTTATTGACGAAAGTTCACATGTATCTGACATTTTAGAGTTTTGTAGAAAAATTTATCTTAATCTATTTTTCAAACAACAGGACAACTCTAAGATCTCTCAAAGATCTACAGACTTTAGATTTCACAAATCCACTTTTAATCCCCCTATGGACAAACATGTTGCAGTGTTTCAACAGGCTGTCATGAAAGATTTACATTTCTATTCTAATAGCTCTTATAATATAAGAAATAATATATCCTATAAGGAACAACTTGCCCTGACCAGACTTAAAAACAATAAGGATATAGTTATACTCTCTGCTGACAAAGGGGGTGCGGTTGTTGTCATGGACGCCGATTACTATCGGGATGAGGGAAATTGACAATTGTCCAACCATCATCATTACATGAAAATGAGCACAGATCCTACACCCTCTTTTCAACAAGAAATTGGTGATTTTTTACAAGAAGCAGTTGATGCTGGCATCATTTCTGACAAAACAAAAACACATCTCACGGTCAAGGATCCTGCAAAACAATACCTTTATTTGCTGCCCAAAATTCATAAATCTATTAACAAACCACCGGGCAGACCGATTGTATCTGGCATTGGATCCCTGACGGAACCTTTATCTATGTTTCTGACTGAGAAACTCAAACCACTATTATCATGCATCAGAGCCAGAATTCAAGACACAACGGAATTCTTACAAATTGTCTCTGAATCGCAACTTGAACCCGGTTGGCTATTATGCACTTTGGACGTCAAATCATTATATACTAGCATTCCACACTGGGCAGGACTGATGGCCCTGGATTTTTGGCTAAACAAAGCCAACATCTATCCCCCTGGATTGAACACTCTACTTGTATGCATGGCAGAACACGTTCTGACTAAAAATGTATTTTATTTCCAACAAGATTGTTACTGGCAGATACAAGGCACGGCCATGGGAGCCTCTTTTGCACCAATTTATGCAGACCTATATATGGGGTACATTGAAGAGCAAATCATCTATGACGAATTGCATAATGTGTATCTACCGGAAATTGACATCTGGAGGAGATACTTGGATGACTGTTGGCTTGTATGGAAAGGAGGTCCCGACTATCTTCAAGAATTTATGGAACATCTTAATGGAAACATGTGGGGGACTGAATTTACTGTGGAATATGATCTGAATGACATTCATTTTCTAGATGTCCATTTACAACGACAACCTGATCACACACTTAAAACATCTGTACATCGTAAATTTCCACAATATAATACCCTGCTACATGCCAACAGTCTCCATCCGAAACACATCATTAAGAACATTCCGAAATCTCAGTTTCTGAGAATAAAAAGAATATGTTCATCGGAACAGGATTTAAATATACATTATGGGGATTTAGCCAATAGATTTTTGGCCAGAGGATATCACTGGGATACAATCAGTTCTGCTGCACAATGAAGTAACACCCAACCCAGGGATTCATTGCTAGTTTACAAGAAAAAAGCTAGATCCAATAATCCAGACATATGCAGATTTGTCACCACATATGGAAGAAACAGTCACAATCTTATCAATATTATCAATACACATTGGAACATACTCAAATCTCACCCTCTTTTGGAGGGATATTTAGGAGAACGTTGTTATTTTTCATATAGGAAGGGTAAAACACTAGGTTCCCATTTTTCTCATTATAAAAGGAGTATCATGGATGATAACTCTTGTATGCAGAGAACATTAACAGGGGACAAACTAGTGGGTACATATCCCTGTGGCCACTGCAGTTTTTGTGGTTATATATTCAAAACTAAAAGTTTCACAAGCAAAAATACTGGTCAGTTACATGATATCAAATTCTTTGGAAATTGCAGTTCAGACTGGATTGTTTATCTAGCTACTTGCACGTGCCAGGCATTCTATGTAGGTCAAACATCTAGACAATTTCGTATCAGGATATCGGAACATTTGGGAGATATTAGAAATTGTAGGCCAACAAACGCACTATACAGACACACCATCAAGCATCCCACAGCCAAATTTTCATTTTGTATCATTGACAACATCATTGGAAATCGGGCATTCAAAACAGGATGGCATGACATTCTCAACAAAAAGAGAAAAGATGGATAGTCAAACTCGGTGGGCTTTTCCCACCAGGGCTCAATGACAAAATGTGATTTACTCAAATGTTTATTTATTATATTTACTTTTTCTCAAGCATTCTCACTTCACATTGATGTGTGTTTACATTGTTAACCCAATATGACTTATAGACATTATTACAGTGAATTTTATGAAATTATGTCTAATTGTGCTAACCATTTTTATTCTATACAGCACATATGTCCTTCACCACACCAAGGTAACATTTTATTTTCTTACCAACTGATATTAATGATAGTTTGGTACAGTTTAAGGTGAACAATAATTTTCTTTGCAAACTTTCTTTGTATGCTTTATAACTAATTATTTTTATTTGTAATTTAACTAATGAATTTTCTTCCTTGACAGGAAGTGATGTCATTGCTTCCTTATAGGGTATATAAGGAGCAGTTCTTATTTTATCTTTGTAACTACTGATGAAAGCTTAACAGCTGAAACCGGTCTAGTTTTTGTGCAATAAATTCCATTCATTGGAATCATTCGAGGTGCTGGCTTTATTTTCTTTATTTATTTATTTATATATGTCTCCCCTTAACACTCGCTCCAAGCCAGCTCTCTCTCTTTTTTTTTCTTTCATCTGTGCTCCAAGGCACGTCACGCCTCCCCCCCAATGGCTACCCTACCCACCGCGCATGTATGGAAGCAGTCATTACACACAGCTGCCTCACAGCCTGCAAAATTACCACCACAGAGCTGGTCACCACAAAACCAACCTAAGGAGTCACTATATCACCACCACAAATCTTCCCAGCCCACCAACAAGAGGAAAGGCAGCAACCACCACCATGGGGAAGCAGCTAAATAAACCAGTGAAAGTGTATTACCTGTTATAAAAAGTCTGGCGGAAACATTCAAGAGTGCCAGACCTGCCCTGCTTCATGAACACAAATGTCTGTGGAAAACAGGACCCACAGCAAGTACCTGCTTTTTTTTTTTTTTAATATGCAGATAGGGGAAGAGCATGTTGCAACCGTATGGAAGTAACTCTTAAGAAAAGAACCCTGAAGAGCAACTCACTGCCAGTACTACAAATGGGACAATAGGTTTGTCTCCTCTTTCACTGCTACACCACTTATGGCTATGCTCTTAATCAGAGCGAGCCCTTAAGTCAGTGCCTCCTAGCCACCTGCCCCAGAAACCCACACCCACTCAATAGGGCAGGAGAGAAAGAAAGGAAGAAAAAAAGGGGGGGTTACTCACCTCTCCCTTCCTGCTAGTCACCCAAGGCCTGCCTGATCACCAGCCTACCTCAGGTCATCGTGGACATGATCCTACACTTAGCAAGTTCATGCCAAAATATTCCATACCCAGTCACACTTGCCTAAACCCCTTAAGCCCCTCCCTACCCTTACCTCATTTCCACCCTATTATCCTCATTCCCATTATTCCCCCACCCTCTTAATTCTTACCACTATATTTATCTAACCCCCACCTGAAGATGTCCCTGGACAAATTGGTTTGTTACCAAACCTCATTTAGAGATAACCAACCTTTTACTCCCCAGTAAACATTACCGGGATACTATTCAATGTATAAAATGACTACTTAGTCAGCAAGAGTAAGCTTTTTATTAAACACATTTACTTTTACCCTACAGAGTTTTGTCCTCCCTTGCAAAAAAAAAAAAAAATAGAAAGTCAATCACTCTTTTACATTTTCAGAAGCAGCGAGACCACTGAACTAATCAAAACTCATTTTATTTGATTTACTTGTGAGAAATTTCTTTATGAGCTCTCCCCCGCCTATTGTAACTGTCCAATAAAATGAACACTGAAGAAAACAAATAAATGTTTTTCAGGGAATATAGTTAGTATAGCTTACATATTGCATTGTCAGTATACAACAACGTCTCTTGGTTATGGCTTGATTTTAGGCTATTGTTTCTCTCTTTATGTATTGAAATATGCATATTTTATTAAACAGTTTATAGTTTCTGATAAGTACAGCATTTAGAAAAGTATTTTATAACTACAGGAATGTAGTACATAACTGTATAACAATGCAATGTACCAGTTTGTTAATTTCTGAACTGTAGTGGCATCTCTAGGGTTTTCTTTTAGACATACCTCCCAACCTCTTTACTTAAGAACTTTGGACAAAGTGAAAGACAATGAGAAAAGCAAAGTTCAGCACCACAAACGCTTTCTAAATAATCTATTTAATTTAAAAAGACAAAATAACAGAATTTAAGGAAGTCAACAGAGTAACAGGCGTTGTATCAACATGCACTGCCTGAACAACGAGAATGCAATCCTCAGTGGCTCACCAGACAAGAAAATGAATGAATAAATCAATCAAACCATGAGAGGGACGTTAACAATATGAGACAAAAGCAGGGACAGCTGAGAAGCACTTGCTAACAGGAATTGCAAACCATATTAGATACAAGCTATGTGCAATACAACTGCATTTTATACCTTCTCTGTTACTGCAGTTAGGGTTAAAGTTTCCTGCATATGCATATTGCCAGTAAGTAAGTGCCTGAGAATATGACCGCTTATTGCAGGATGAAAAGAAAATGCATTAGATTTACTGAACATTTTGAAACACGTGCTTATTTTAGAAACATAAATTCTTAGCTTCTGGGAAGCTTTTTCTGACCTTGGTTAGTTCTGCTTAGCATAAACATCTGCTAATTTAGATAAGTGTTTATTTTTTACCAATACTGAACACAATACAATTGTCTTTTGTTTTCCACTGCACTGTTATAAAGTACTACGTAGTTATTCAAATGCATGTAGGATACTGAGCTTCAAATATTACTATTTTTCCTTAACTGCTTTCTTTTACCTGCTACAGTGATGGTCAGGTGTACACCATTATGAAGCAATACTGTCAACGTAGTTTGCATTATCATCATTTTCTCACAGATGCTAACGAGTACATACTGAAAACACTAGGAAAGAAATATATTAAATTATTTTGCTGTTCGTCTGGCATACACGCAGACTTTCAAAATCAAGAATATACATTGTTATTAAGCACAACAATGCAGCAAAACTCTAAATATTACATAAAAAATGTCAACCATCATATAACCTGCAGGAATGATTGTTTCACGTTGCATTGATCTTTGCGCCTACAGCATGTGGCTTGTACCAAAACTTTAAACATAGTTTTAAAATAATCAGTGGCAGGTCATACTTGTATTGGTGACATGACATTCTTGCATCATTGACAAGATACCAATTGTATCTCTTTAAAACTTATATACATTGCTGTGTCCCAAGAAACACAATACTCATCTACATTAAGTTTTGTTTGATAATTGTACTTTTGAAACCTGCATGCAATGCAACCGCATTTGAGATTTCTGAATAACACTTCTGGTGCCTTGACTTAATATATTTCTTGATTAAGAATTTATGCACATTTCTTAACTTAGCCATAATTCTAAACTGCAGGGTTATCACCTCCCCTTAAAATCATTCATACTTACACACATGTACTTACATTTATAGTACTATACAAATGGTCCATTGAAATCAGTACTCTACCCTGGTAAACATTAATTAATTAATTAAATTTTTAAAAAAACTTTACAGAAGAAATAGCCAGGGAACCATTTTACAACCAAGACATGCTGAGATATGCATATGCTTTTCAACGTTATTTAAGGGAAATAGTAAACATTTTTAATGGAAGCAGGGCTGCACTGACAGGTGCATTAGCACTGTAGATTCAGTTCTTTTCAGAACTCATAATCATGACGTTTTAAGTTGATGCCATTTAAAACTCAGGAAATTTTAACTTGCATATTGTACAAATTACAGTTTGTTCATACCTGGCCTCTGTACAGTGAGCACATCCATAACTTTTAAAGAAAATTAGGTTTCCTGGGGGGTACCGTTGGTATGTGCACCTTCTTATTGCACACACAGACATCAAGTACTGTCATAGAAATGATAAATAACTCTCTGACTTTATAAAAACAGGGATGACATTTTATTTCTCTAATGACTAATAATTCTATACTCCTAATTGCAAATATGGAAGCATCATTTCTGAACTGTCTGTATGTCAAATTAAAAGAACACTTTAGCAGTCTGAGTCTTTGACCATTCTATGGCCAATTCTAACATGTCAGACTTATGTATCTTACAATTTTCTGATTATTGTGTCACTTAATTGGATATTCAGATTTCTTAAAGAAATTACAAATATTTTATTTTTTTTACATCAGATGTTCTTAATGTTTGGGATAGTTTGTCTTAGATAAGTTTTATTAATATAACAAATGTGTGAAACAGTCTAGAAGTGCATGAAAATATTCACATTTAAGTTACACATGATGTATATTTATAATTGCAGGGTAAAATCTCATGAGCTTATTTACATGTTTTCTTTATATATTTTTAAATGTTTCTTACATGAACATAGCATTTTAACATAAAGAGAGAGAGAGAGAGAGAGAGAGATGAACATAAATTGGCTAATTATTGAATAGAGAAATAACATACAATACCAATTCATGTATTTGCAGCGCAATGGCTGCAGGAAAAAGATCAAATAGCCGTGGTTTTGAGTTTAGTAGTAATTTACAGACAAGTAGGATGTAGATTAAAAATGATAAAAGAGGCATGAAATGAGAAGTTCTGGAAATGAGCAGGAGGGTAACTTGAGCAGGAATTGTAAATAATGGTGGGGTGCGAGAGACGGAGGAAGAGGATAAGTTTAGGAAATAAGTGCGCTATGAGGAGTGATAATGTACAAAACCATCAGGAAGCAACGTGGCTGTAAGAGTTGGAGAAATGTAATCCGAGTAAAGCTAGCTAGGTTTGCAGGAAGAACAGAACCATGTCTGATATAGGTGATGTTTAAGCAAAGTTTGAAACTATTTAAGTTTTCTATCGGTTTTAACTGTGTGAGAATTTCATTCCAGAATTTTGACACATAATGAGAGTAGGGGGGGTCTCCAGCAGTGTTAAATGTCTTACTGATATATAGTAAAAGTGTATTGCTAGAGTGAAGGTATGTAGTGGGTGAATATTGCAGCTGAGTATTTTGTAATGTTGGTCATTTGTCTAGAGAGTACAATAGGTTGTGCGCACTGATTAGTTGTGAGTACATCATCTGGTTTGAGAGTTCAAGCCAGATTAATTGTTTTAATGCAAGGCAGCGGTGTGTTTTATAAGGCTGACTGGCTGTTAATTTAGATATTTTATAGTAACAGGAAGCTAGTTAAGGTTTATATGTAGTGTTGATAGTTTTAAGAATAGGGGAAGCATAAAATAGAGATGGCAGGAGATATGCTGCTGCTAACGTAATCTTTGCTTTATCTGTCATGTAGTGTTTAGCCTTATAGAAGGAGCTGAGTTTTTGTTGAGTTTTCTTGATAGAATGAAGTATCTGGTGATCACATTTGAGGTTAATGTTATCATGTATTGCGACTCCAAATATTTTAGTTTGGCTTATAGTTTCTACTTTTGTGTTATCACTTGAGGTAATATAAAATGTGTTTCTGGTAAAGGTTGTTTTGGAGTAAATAACATATTTTTTTTCTTTTTTTTGGCATTAAGCATCAAATTAGAATTTTTCAGCCATATTTCAATGTGAGTAAAAGATTTTTGAGTGATTTCCTGTAATTTTGTTATGGATGGACAGCACAGATAAGGGCTGAATCATCGGCATACTGTACAAGAGTGGTAAGTGTTGTAGCAAAAGGAATTTTATTTATGAAAATATTAAGTAGAAGGGGGCCAAGTACTGACCCTTTGGAAAATCAACAGAGATTGGTTGAAATGCTGAAAGGTTTTGTTATCATTTAGTTGTTGGCTGATTATTGCATAAATAACTGTAAAACCAGAAGAGGGAGGGGTAACTGAAACCTAGTGTTGAAAGTTCATAGAGGAGCTTTTGGTGGGACACCATGTCAAGTACTTTGGATAGGGCAATGAAAAGTGAAGAAACAAGGTTACCTTCATTTCTGTATTGGTTTACTATGTGGGTGAAGAGGGCTGTAGTAGTGCTCTGGTTGGGCTTGAAATTATGTTGAGTGTTGGACAGGAGGCTGTGTTTGGTTATATGTTTCATAAGTTGAGAGTGAATACATTTCTCTTTTATCAGCCATGGCACTGTGTTATATTTTGCCTTTCTTGTCCTAAATGGTGCTAAATAATTTAGTATTTTTAGGAAGGTGTAATTGAAGTAAGTAACCACTTCACCTAGGGTCATTAATCTTAATACGTTCCAGTTATATAGTGAGACAGGGCTGTAATAAATGTGTCTTTGTCACATTTGGTTAAACTGTGTACTTATTTATAGATTATTTGTTTGGGTGAACCATGTTGTTGTCTGATTACATAAGTTAAGAGGTGCTTGCTTACAGTATCTGGTAAGCAACCAGAAGATTTTATATTATGGGATTTATTTGTCAATATCCACTCCAGTGGGGACTGCCTGTTAGTGCTTTTGTTGATTCTGGTGGTGAAGCTTATTAGTTGTGTGAAGTCAAATAGGTAACTAGAATATTTGGGGTTGCTTCTGTTTATGGTTTGCCAATCTATATTTAAGTCACCTAAGTTGAAGGTTTCCTAGGCGATGTTGTCAGATATCCAGTGTAGGATATTTTTAGCTTTGGTATTATTGTTGCCTAGAGGGATGTATACTGCTGGGATACATACAGATTTCTTTTGGTTAATTTTGAAGTATGCAATCAGAAGTTCAGCATTATTACATTTTGGGATATTTAGATGGGCTGGAGTTATATCTAAGTTGTTTTTATAAATAATAGCAATACCATGTGCTCCTTTACAATTTCTGTCCATTCTGAATATGTTAAAACCTGGGGAATAATTTTGTTGCCAGTTATGTCTTGTTTTAGCCGGGTTTCAAGTGGTAATTAGAATGTCGAGGGAGTAAAACTCTAGACATGCATGGACATCATGAATTTTGTTACAGATGTTTCTGAGATTAATGTTGAAAAGAATATGGTTAGTTTCATTACCTGATGGGAAAATTGTGTTGGAACTATTGGAAAGTAATAGGTTGGCAATGGACGGTAGTTGATATGTGGGTCCAGGGTTAGGATGAATATCTCCACTAAGTTTCAGGATGAAGGTGAGGTGAGAAGAGGTACAGAGCCATTTGTTTTTGTGTCTGACTTTCAGTACTGCTGATATAGATGTATTACAATTAAGAACAGCACTTTAAGAGAACAGATCTGAGCATGTATATTGGTACAGAGAAGGAGAGGACAGGGGGAGAAAGAGGGTTTTGTGATGTAATGTATGTGCGTTTGTGATGTAGTTGGGACATGATGGGGGAATATTATGGTAGCACTAGCAATTGACTTACTGTCATTGTGAATTGACATGGTGAGAGTTTACATGGTAGGTAGAAGAAGGTGGAGGTCCGGTAATGATATGGCTGTATGGTATATTAATGAAAGGAATGGCATAAGAAATGGAGACAAAGAGGTGTGGTAAATGGCGGGGTAGTATATAGATAGTTAAGGTAGTGGAGAGTGGTTAGGTTGTGTGAAGACAGCTGTATGGTATGAGTTTGTGGGCAGGGCAAGGTAAAGAAGTGAGTAGTGTATAGATAAGGGAGGAGACCAAATATGTGTATTGATGAGAAGGATAGTAGGCCAACATAGTAGATATAAATAGTTCAAAGGTTCATAGGTGTTTACTGGGTTAATGACCGCAAGGGACTTTTTAAGCCTAGCCATGCATCCCAAATCTCTGACAAGTTCTAGTACCCTTGACAAATGTAAGCAGAGATTTGCAAAATGAAACATTTACTAGCAGGGGCCTGGAAGATGAATCATTTACAGGCTGCCTGTGTCCATTAGAGATGCAGGTGCCAAGCCAGGGATGACTTTTCTGTTCCCCATCCAATTGTCCAAGTTACACTTGAAGTGGGTTACAGTGGAACTCTACTTCACATGGATGAGGAGCCTGCTCCAGAGATGGGGTAGTCTTTGGGATGCATACCTGTCTCTCTAGCAGGTCCTTTTTATATCGCAGGCAAGGTTTAAGTCTTTACAATGGGTAATTCTGGTACTGTTTATTTTGCAGCTATGCAGGTGGTCCATCAGAGTGGAATCTAACAATGCCTTGTATGTCTGTAGGAGATAGAATACAGGGATAAGGTCTTGAGGTGGTCTACATAGGATTACTTACTTACTTATTTTAATGGACTATCTAAAAAATAATCTGAGTATCTAAAAAAAGTGCTTTTGTAATATTGATATGTATTTGTGTGTGTGTGTGTGTGTGTGTGTGTGTGTGTGTGTGTGTGTGTGTGTGTGTGTGTGTGTGTGTGTGTGTGTGTGTGCACGTGTCTGTGTGTGTGTACATGTATGTGTTGATAAATGTATAAATATAAATATATATATATATATATATATATATATATATATATATATAGATTCACTTCATAATCTCAAAATACTGAAATATCGAATTTCAGTATCTCGAGACCATGAAGTCGAATCCACAAAACACAGAAACAACAAAATCCCGAGCCCAAAACCATGAAATTCAAAACACCGAACAAACCGCACACACTACACCATACATACACCACAACACCCACATCACAACATAAACAAACAAAACTACACACATATACAACTCATGCACACATAAGCAGGGGGAAAAGCTCCCCTGTGCCCCCCACACCCCCCTACTTACGTATACTAACTCCGAGATCGCACAAACAGGAAACAAAAGCAAACTCACACACACGCACATTCTCCAGTCCCTCACACACACATCAAATATATCAGCACACTCACATACACTCTAACTCCCACTCAAAACCTTTACAAAACACTCATTTACCTGACATAACACCTAGATCCACAAACGTCACCGCGCACCATCAACACAGGATCCCGGGCATTACGTAGCGTAAGGCCATAACCGCGAATTTGAGATATTCGAATTCGCGATTATGGACTTTCACTATTGTAAACATTCAGCTTTATAGTCTTGAGATACTGAAATTCGACATTTCAGTATTTTGAGATTATAAACTGCTCCTATATATATATATATATATATATATATATATATATATATATATATATATATATATATATATATATATATATATATATATATATATATATATATATATATATATATATATATATATATATATATATATATATATATATATATATATATATATATATATATATATATATATATATATATATATATATATATATAGGGATACGATTGACAGATTGAAAACGGATTAATTAGCGGCGATGATCGAGATTAAGGGGAAGACGACACGCGGATGGCGAACGGCCGGCGCCCGGGTAGTGTGAAAGAAAGGAAGTGTGTGTGTGTGGTGTGGGTGGACGTTAGGGTTAGGGGTAAGAGTAGTGGGGAGTGTGAGTCTATGGGGATCTATAGGTAGTTAGGGTTGAGTATAGTTGTGTGTTGTGTGTGTTGTGTGTGTTTTTTGTGGGTTTTTTTGTTTGGTGTGCTTGTGTGTTGTGTTTGGTTTTGGGATGTGTTTTGTTAGTTGATTTGTTGTTATTGTGGTCTGTGTACAGTGTGGGGTTTTTCGTGTTTGTGGACTGTCGGTTACTTCTGAGAACCATATATATATATATATATATATATATATATATATATATATATATATAAAATAATCTATGAGTGTGTGTGTGTGTGTGTGTGTGTGTGTGTGTGTGTGTGTGTGTGTGTGTGTGTGTGTGTGTGTGTGTGTGTGTGTGTGTGTGTGTGTGTGTGTGTGTGTGTGTGTGTGTTTGTGTGTGTGTGAATAGATGAATGCATAAAGTTGCTGGTAAGCAGGAGTGTGCATGGAAAAAAGTGTGTTGAGAATGTCTGAAAGAAAACTTAAGTCTGTGAAATGGGCTGCAGCAGGAATTGATAAACGACAGAAATTAAGAGGGTTTTTAATGTATATGTTTTTCAGCGGTGAGAAATATGTATTAAATTTTGGGAGGAGTTAAGAGGGAATAAATGTAAGAGCCAGGGTGGCTTGGAAATTGGAGGTGGGAAGAGAACAAAGTAGGCAGAGAAACAATCAGAGTAGCAGGATACGATCTGTCAATGGAGGCAATTTTAGCATAAACAATGGAAGAGAGACCCATTTAAAATCATGTACATTGCTTATAATGAACTAACAATGCTTAGTTGTAAATTGGGGACATGTAAACTCATTCCTAGCCCAAATTAAATTAGCTAACAATACATAAACTATTAAAGGAGGGGGCAATTACAGACATTTCCTTAGCCTGACCTTGTGCAGTTGTTTTTGTAAACAAGTACTGGAGAAGAAGATGCAAGTGCAGTTACCAAATAATAATGAAGACATACAGCAGACTTAACTTGTATTTGCTACTTTGCATGCCTTTTGCAAACTGAAAAATGATGGGACCAGTGCTGCAGCAGTTAGCATTGTCACCTCACACCAAGAGGTTTTCTGGTTCGATTCTTGGCTGGGGTACCTTCTATGCAGAGTCTGCATGTTCTCCCTGTTTGCTTAAGTTTCTTCTAGGTATTCCAGTTTCCTCCCACACTCTAAAGACATGCATCTGGAGCATTCCTCCCAGGCCTCTGCTAAAAGGGCTCTGTCCCAGTCAGACTTTCCCAGTAAACAAATGTTAAATAAATAAAAAAGGAAAATACAAGGTTGCACGCAGGGTTTCAGTGGTAGATGTGCAAATCCTTGTTGTATTTTGTAAAAGAAGAATTCAAACTGCAGCTTGAAGTAATCTAAAAGAAATGTGGTAAGAAAAGAGCAGTTAAGATGCTAGTTTCTAAAGCAGAGAGTCAGACTCAGCTATAAATGTGTTAATGTACAAAGAACAAGAAAACAAGAAAAAAACACAGCTGAAAAACAGCCCGTGAGTTCCATCATACATTGCCATATACATGCATGTAAGACAAACATCTATCTAATTACTAAACATAAATGACCCACAAAATAAATAAATAAAAATCCATGCACATTACATAAAATAATGGTCAGTATTTATAGGTAGAATTATAACAGCAATAAGAATTTACTGGCCATGAATAAAAGATACAAGTGACTGCCATGGAAATAAAGAAGAGATAAAACAATATATGATGACACATTTGGGCTTGCAGAAACACTGAATTTGCATCTAAGACAAGTTACAGAGTATATATGTAATCATGTACAGTTATTAAAGAAATCAGGAAACTCACAT
This sequence comes from Protopterus annectens, assembly GCF_019279795.1. Classification (NCBI taxonomy): domain Eukaryota; kingdom Metazoa; phylum Chordata; order Ceratodontiformes; family Protopteridae; genus Protopterus; species Protopterus annectens. Next base: position 1,964,451,800 of record NC_056731.1, read on the forward strand.
TCCAGCTCTACTGTGCAAATTGTAAATGAACATTACTTATTGGTGATATCAAACCTATAGCCTTGTATAAAAGCTGCATTAGCTGATACTAGAATTCTTCTTTTCATGGTTAGGGGTCACCACAGCGGATCACCTGTCTGCTCATGATTGGCAGCAGAGTTTTACGGTGTCGAGTTGCCAGCCCATTGCCCAACCTTCCACAGAAGGCACACACACACACACACACACACACACACACACACACACACACACACACACACACACACACACACACACTTACACCTAGATCCAATGTAGAGTGTCCAATCCACCTACAGCATGTCTTTGGGATGTGGGAGGAAACCGGAGCACCTGGAGGAAACCCACGTGACCACAGGCAGGACATGCAGACTCCACACAGAAGGCACCCCAGCTGAGGATTGAACCAGAGAACCTCTTGCTGTGAGGTGACCAAGCTAACCGCTGCACCACCGTGGCCGCCCTAGGTGATACTAGAATAGTTGCATTAAATCAGTATTCGTCACTGCATAATAGTTTCTCTAGCTCTGCTAGTCTTTGGTCTTGGAACTTGCCCTACTATAAAATAAGGTCTGCTGGCCTTTTTACTATCTGAAGACGAGACACACATTCAAATAATATGACTAAAGTTGCTATAAAGAATTCAGTCTGAAGTTATAAACCTGTGGGCGGTAACAAGCATTCAGTACTACCTTCGATAAATGAGCAGTTCCAACTTATCATGTGTCACAGGACATGCAACTTTAACCATCAAATTTATTATAAAATTGCTTTTTAAATAATGATGGTGAAAAAAGTGGAACAAGGATAATCCAGAAAAATCCACAAAAAGCACGAAACTCCAGAGATAAATTTAATTTAGAACTTTCGTCATAAACAAGACTTCATCAGAATACAACAAAAACATATTACTCAGATTTAAATATCCAGCCCAGCAGCTCATTAGTCAATTAAATATCACTTCCCATTACATCAGTAAAAGCTACATCCACAGTAAATTTAGTGTATCCACAATAATTGTGATAAAAATAATTCAAATATCTATCGCTATTAAAAACAGCAAAAACAGTAATCAAAAATGGAAAACATTTACAAAAATATAAAGATTTTAACTTCAGCAAAGAACAAATAGTGATCCTGCCATTGAGACCAGGCAGTTGACAAGCATTGAGTTTTATCTGCCATTTAAGCTCAAGAAATTCTAGGTAATCATCGGGGGACCCCCCCACCCCACCCCAAAGTCCCAGATCAGCATGCTCAATGGCACAAAATTTAAAACCATGTGAAGGGAATAGTCTAATATGTTTATATAAAGTGTTGTTTTCATTTTTGCATCTAATATCACACAGATGCTCATAAACTCTTTGTTTTAAAGCTCTCTTAGTTTTTCTTACATAGAACCCATCACGAGTCACATTTCACTACAGAGACCACCCCTTAGAGTAACAGAAATATTTCTACAAGTTATGATGGTCCCATAACTCTTAATAACTAATTTGTCTTCATTAAACATAAACAGACATTGAGGGCATCTCCCACATTTAAAACAACCTCCTTTTTCAAGCTTGTTCCTTTTTCTTTCCAACAGCCCCTTCTGTGAGGTGTCCTTATATATCACTATTGGTTGACCACCCAACAAGTTATTGACATTGTTGTCCAAACTAAAAATCTTCCAAAATGTTAAAACAATGTGTCGGATGTCAAAAAAAATTTATAGTAAAAGGGAGAACAAAAGATCTACCAAAACTATTATTTCTTCCAAACTCTGGACCATCCCTTTTACCCATGTAATTGGACAAAAGTGTGTTGAATATTCCCACTTCTCTCTTACTCTTAACCTCATTCACAATGTTGTCCACAAAATCAACGAGATACCCCCTACTTGCCAACATATCCTTTAGTACCTCACATTCCCTGACAAAATCTATTTCCTCTGAAATCATCCTAGCAAGCCTGACATATTGCCCTTTTACTATGACTTTCTTTTGGTGTACAGGGTGAAAACTTTGATAGCGTAAAAGGGAATTATAGTAAGTTGGTTTCCTATGTAAGTGAGAGGTAAATATTTTCCTGGAATAGTCTTTTTTAATAGTAACATCTAGGAAGTATAAACTATTATTGTCCTTCCCCATGGTAAACTTCAAAAAATCAGTCTTCTCATTGATGTAAGAGAAGAATTTTTCCAGCTCATCCTCACCACCTTTCCAAAATAGGACCAGGTTGTCCAAATAATGACCATACAATGTCCATGATTCCCTGAAATTAGAGTTTAGGATAAATACATCCTCCCAATGTGACAAAACAATGTTGGCAAGCACAGGGGCACAATTAGTGCCCATAGCCACACACTGTCTTTGTTTGAAAATGTGTCCTTCAAAACTAATGAAATTGTCAAGAACAAGTTCCATACAAGTTCTAATAGTCAGAAAAGTACCATGATCAAAACTAATGTTTTTACAAAGATATTCATAGAACCATTCTAAACCCAACTCATGGGGAATGACAGAAAATAGGTCACAAATATCAATAGTGATCATAATTAATTGGTCATCATACATGTTAGGTTTTATTTTTCCAAAAAGTCCCATGAGTCCTTTACTACCCATTGCCTACTGTCCAATACATGCTTGAATCTGCTGTCAAATTTAGCTAAACAAAAAGTTTTGGATGCCTTGGCATCTGCAATTGGATGTAGGGGTGGGTTAGTTATGGACTTGTGGATCTTTGGGATCCCAAATATAGTAGGGAATCTTAGGGTGTTGGAGTTCCAAAAACTCATGGACATCCAAGTTAATCTGTCCATTCAATAATAGTTTGTCTAGTGTGAGATCTATATTCCTATAGGCAATACTCAACTCATTATGAGAAACTTCCACACAGGTTTCACTGTATAACATTTCAAACATCTTTCCATTATAATCAGTTATGTCCATGACCATGAGTCCCCCTCCCTTATCAGGTTTCATGATTCTAATTTCATTATTTTATTTGGATTTCCTGAAGTAAAAGCCATTCTGAGTGTGGCATATTAATAGGGCCACAGTTGCTGTAGTGCCTTAAAACATCTCTAATTTCATTCTCACATAATAATTCAAACATCTGATCCATTGGGTGAACAGGTGGAATAAAGATGCTGGGCTTGTGTATTGAACTAGGCCCCAATATATCACTTTTGTTACCAAAATGCAGTGCCAGATTCAATTTCCTACTAAAAGATTTCAAATGTAACACAGTGTCAACAATATTAGCTTTTCTTGAAGGTACAAAGTTCAGGCCTTTAGAAAATAGCTCAGCCCAATCAGGGATCACAATAGTTTGACGAAAATTGTAAATAGAAAAGTCACCAGTCACATTCCTCACAATCGGGTGCTCATGATCGGGTACAGGAATTATCTATGGTATCCCTTCCCCCCTCCACCGGCTCTATTGAGTATCCTGTCCATAACTCAGATTCACATATCTCCAATTCCTTTCATTCTTTACTCTCGGATCTCCTCAGGAGTAGAGGGTCTAAAGGGACATCCCCATTCATGTCATTATCATTTATGTTATCATTACCTGTATCACCAAAAAAAAAGGCCTGTCAAAATATCCGGCCTGCTGCCCCTCTGGGGGGGTCTGGGTATGCTTTACCTGTATCATAATCCTGCTTACCCCTCCACAACTTTCTCTCCTTTCTGTTTTTTTAAAACATTTAAATCATTATCCACATTCTTGAAAATGTTAAAAGAAATTCATTTTTTTAATGCTCAAACACCAAATCGTTCTTAATGTTAACATCTAATTTGTTACTGTCACAAATAAGCATTGCCATCTTCCTATTATTGTCATTAGTAAGCATTCTTAAAAGTTCACATCCTTGCCTGTTAACAAATGTGAGAAGTTCCTGATGCAGCTGTGAAATTTTAATAAGCCATATAAGGTATGTCCACGTCCTTTCTTTCTTTTGGAACATGTTTTCTGTTAATGCCCTCCTGTAGATATGCATTTTCAAGTTGTAGCTTTTTATACATATCAACCATGTCCTGAAAGGACTTTAGCTGTTGATCCAATGTACCATAGGAGTTTGTGGCACAGACATTGTTCTCATTGATGCTTAACTCAGTCCTCAACCACTGATCGACCAAGAAGGGCAGTGTGACATTACTATTACTTCTGCCTCCTCTCTCCAGCTGAGGATGATCATTCACGCCACTACCAGTAGCTAAAACACTAGTTGCTTAAGAGCCGTTGCTGTGGTGATGCTCTCTTTGTGCCAGGGTAATAGACAACTGCTCAGAGCCCTGGGAAAAACAGCCCACAAAGTTAAGACATGTTCTTAGTGTAGTTTCTGAGCCATTATTAAATCCATTCATAAGTCCATCGACCTTCAAGGTTAAATCAGCTACCAAAGCTGATAATAGTGCCAAAGACTGTAAAATAGCTTGCAGGTCCATGCTGAATATGACATTCTGCTGCTCACCTCCTTCCATAACAAAACAAACCAAGAACCATACGTAAAGGCAATAAAACTGTGAAAAAAGTGGAACGAGGATAATCCAGAAAAATCCACAAAAAGCATGAAACTCCAGAGATAAATTTAATTTAGCATTTTCATCATAAACAAGACTTCATCAGAATACAACAAAAACATATTACTCAGATTTAAATACCCACCCCAGCAGCTCATTAGTCAATTAAATTATATCACTTCCCATTACATCAGTAAAAGCTACATCCACAATAAATTTAGTGTATCCACAATAATTTTGATAAAAAAACAATTCAAATATCTATCCATATTAAAAACAGCAAAAACAGTAATCAAAAATGGAAAACAAACACTCACAAAAAATATAAAGATTTTAACTTCAGCAAAGAACAAATAGTGATCTTGTCATTGAGTCCAGCCAGTTGGCAAGCATTGAGTTTTATCTGCTATTTAGGCTCAAGAAAGTCTAGGTCATCATCTTATGACTCTATGACTAATAACACAGAATCAATGGGCCAACATCAAGGTTGTCAACGCCAAGGTAGACAGCGAAGAGATGAGCTGCCCTCCTGAGAATAAAAACTGAGTAATGTTTGCATGTATACTTTGGCCGATGGCCAGTGGCAATAGGGGGTGACATGTGAGACAAGCTGTCAGCTAGCAGATTGTCTATTACCTCCAGCTGGGTATGTCTGACGGCATCCACACACAGCACTGTGCTTAGTTGTGTATTCCACTTAGCATTTCATATGTATTGGAATAAATGATTTGTGAAAAGACCTCCAAATGCAACACTGGCCATTCCACACACTGTTTTTATGCACACAGTCATACAACTGTACTAATGACACATACTTACATCACTTGCACAACATATGCCTATATGTGCCACATAAGCAAGCTGTGTTTTGCCTGATGTCATATCAGGACACATTACAGATCAGTTGTTTGTGGCTGATGCACAACATTTCCTGACACAAATGCTAATAGTCACATAATGGTGCTGCTGACCACCTCAATAATCCTTGGGTATAGCAACATAACTGCACATACAATGAATGCCACAGGTTGCAATTGCATCAAAATATGTGATGCATTGGTTATGTATATCACATCCTAACAACATATGTATGAGACAAGACTTATGTGACCATGTAATCAGTATGAATTTATATTGATATCTGTCACAGAAAATATAATGATGGTATGTAGACACATAGTCACCTGTGCCATACTGCAATTGTCACTGCGCTGGTGTAATGTGAACTGTGTAGAAGGTTGATATTCTCCACTACAACAATGCATGTCTTAATATACCAACAATAAACATAGAAGTGTATCATACCATGTCAACAGTTTTCAGAAGACATATTACTACAGCTGTTATAGAAGGAGTATGCAATTCAATGGCAACAATGGGGATCAATACATTAGCTCACATCACAGATTGTATGACCCTCTTGTAGCCATGCTGTACATCTACACCTCAATATAGCACATGTTAATGATGGCAACATTGACATGTCAACTGTTCATAGGGTCATAGGACATTATTAGGCTAATGGCCAGTACTGCAAGAAATCCTAGCCATTATAATGCCATGAAAAAATCCCTATATGTATATGATAGAAGATAGTAGGACTATTATGCGTATGTGTATATTTTTTGGATTGCACTACATCCTACAACTGTCCATATGGGGCATGTGCACCACACCATGACAGAATTAGCAATCACAAATGCAGTGGTCTAGAGATGGCTTACAGAGGCTCATGGAAGGACACTACTTCTGATGTGTGTATGCATACTTGACAGGAGGCCATTCTCCATGCCTCTGTCAAAAGGGTGTCATGTGGACAGAGGAAAAAGGAGGATGGTGGATGAATGGTACTATGTGAAAGGTTCCCCAAGTGGTAGTGAAATGAAGAGCAATTCCAAAGATTACACAATGACCATAATATACCACAAAACACACACACACATACTAGTAATCTGAGCCTGATTTGAACCTTACACCTGTCTATTTATAGAAGATGAATGACATGTAATGTCACAGTAGCAACACCACATATGTCTGAGTGTAACACTGTCATGTTGTACTTTATGGAGTATGATAGCATCATTGTATACTAAGGAGAACATACTGAGAGGAGTATATGACATGGATGTGAAGTTACATCCCTGTGTAAAATTGTCTCAAAAGTGATAGGTGTATGTATAAATACACAAGTTTCCTGCTGTTGGATTAGAACCCCAAACATGTGTATGTAAAGTAGCTTGCAAAAACTGTAGCTAATGTTACTACCACAGCACAAATTTGTTTTGAATACTACAGCTCATAGCCTTAACCCTCTGTTCCGTGGTCAGAGTGCATGTTATACAGGATAACATCATCATTGTATGATATAATGAGATCTTTGGAGTAGGGTTTGACATAGCTGTGGCCTCACATATTGTTCTAAAATTGTCACCATACTGATTACTGGCTGCACACACAGATGATTGCAGTGAGAGTAGAACCCTTACCTAAATATTTAGGAAGCACACTACTTAAAGCAAGTACCATAGCACAAGTCTGGCTTTTGCAGTGTCAGACAGCACTTTACATCAGCAGTGTCTATTGAGGAGGCGATGGTAAGAGTAGTGTCCCCACAAGCAGGTGTAAAATGGTCTCATGAATGTCAACCAACTGAGCAAATGCATGCGTACACACACACACACACACACACACACACACACACACACACACACACACTCACACACACCAGTTGAATACAGTGAGAACAGAGTCCCTAAGTATATTGACTAGAGAATTCAGTATTTAATGGAAGCACCACAGCACAAGTCTGACTTATAGAGTGCTGGACAACACTTTATACTTGACATCAGCAGTGTCTAGTGAGAAGAGGCTGATAATAGCAGTGTCCCACATGAAGGTGTAAAATAATCTCTTGAATGACAACCAGCTGAACAAACACACATATACAAGTTGAGTGCAGTGAGAACAAAACCCCTACCTAAGTGCACTGACTAGAGAACTTAGTATTTAGTCCAAGCTGCACGGTATAAGTCTGACTTTTATAACTCTGCAGGATGATTTATAGTGGATGACATCATCATCATTGGATATGTGAGAGAAGATGTTGTGAATTCTGAATTAAATAGATGTGTAGGTATGTACAACTGTCAGAATGTTGGTACTCTCTGGAATTGTTCTGATGTATATAGAACACACAGTTAGTCTTCTGATTAGACACACATCTTGATCGCAATGAGATTAGATTCCTGACTTAACTATATCAGCTACAGAACTCATACTTAATGGAAGCACGACAGCACAAGTCTGACTTTTATAATGCTGCAGTACAATTTGTAGTAGATAACATCATTACTGGATGTTTGAGAGAAGATGTCGTGAGGTCTAAATTAAATGGATGTTTATGCATGTACAACTGTCAAAATACTATATGGGGGTTGTACTGATGACTTAAGGATACACATTTATGCACTTCTGATTAGACAGACACACACAAGTTGACTGCAGTGGTATTAGAACCCCTACTTAACTAAGTACACACTGCAGAATACAGTACTTAATACCACTGTACAAGTCTGACTTTTACAGTGCTGTCATACAATTTATAGTGGATAACATCATCATAGGATGTTTGAGAGAACATGTTGGGAGGCCTGCATGAAATGGATGGCTAGCCATGTACAACTGTCAAGAATAGTAAAATTCTGCATGTTACCAGATTGATGAGTGTGCAAAGTGTAATATTTGCTGTTGTGTTTCCAATGTGCAGGTATACTTTAAGAGACATCTTTACAAACTATATAGAAACAGATGATCATATTAGTACAAGTACTGGAAAATCTGAATGTCTATTGCCAGTATAAAGATGTACATGGTATATAAGAAAACATTTTTTATTTATTTCAGTAGTGTAGTTGATATACTTGGGATCAAGTACTGAAAGACCAAGTTTCAAGTGCATGGGTGCAAGTAACACATGACTACAGTGTAAATATGTATTTCCTTAAAAAGTGCCTTCCCTTTGGCTGTGTTTTACATGTACGTTCAATGGCAGAAGATTACATGGGCAGTAAACATAACTAATACATGTTAATGTGCACTTTCCATAGCGCACCGCCAAACAGCTGGTTTGTGAGATGGATAAAGTATTTGCACATGTAAGATACACATTTAAGGACTCTTATTTGAATTTCAGAAATACTTATCCATGCTGGCTATGGTAGACATGTCTAACAAACACTATGATGCACATAAATAGTTCATATAATAAATGTCGTGTCATAAACTGTCTAACCTTCAAAACGTATTTCTACTGATATCCCTGTTTGTGCATAGTTAAGTGACTAGCAAACAAGGGGCCTCTGCTTCATTGGCAAAATTCTGAGATTTCTATGGGGTTTCTTGCCTCCACACAAACACACTAAGTGGAGAGGTATGCCAGTCAGCACTTTGGATAGTACTGAATGTAAGCAGCACACCTGCTGCTTAGCTGACTCTGTGGCACCAGGTGTATATGCATTGAGATATTTATTTTGAGCACAGATGAGCCAAGGTTCAAATCCATTTGTATCTAATACTTATAAATATGTATGCATAATGCAATGAAATAATTCTCTTTTCTACTTTCATTGTGTGCTATCTTAGCACAGCATGTTTAATCAGCATTGGGCAGAGGTAGCTGTACCTTTGAAGAGCCATTCATTATCATTCGGTATTAGTGCACAATGTCAAACTCTATGCAAACACAGAGGACAAAAAGTGAAGGGCTTCATTCAGTTGCTTTCACATGTGTGTGTGTTGTGTGAGTCTATTTTTCCACCAATTTAAAGGTGTTAAAATGGGGTAGATAAGAAAGTAGTGAAATGGGGAGGCAAGTGAGGGAAGAACAAAGGGAAAGCAATATAGGTATGTGCAGGAGGGAGGTAGGAAAGAATGACAGCTATCCAGTTCTTTAATATTATAAAATGAAAATATGTATAGGATATTACCTGAATTTGGATTGACACCTCAATAAAGAGGAATGACAACAGCGCAATCATGTTGCATGAAGTGGACAGCTATGTATGGGACGATGTTTTTTTTATTGTGGGAAAGCTGCCCATTTTTTTTTTTTACTTCACTAAGAGAGAATGATGGGTAAGGGACATAGGTATCTCTGAGTTAGGTAAGTATGGTAGGTGAGGAAGCAGATGCAGACAAACAGGAGAAACAAGATAAGCCACAGGGATGGTGAGGGACACAACAGGTTGTGAGACACCATGATTGAGGACAGGGAGGTGACACTGAATGCCCATGACCGCCAAACATGAGGACAGTGAGAATCTAGTCCTCATTCACAGAACTGTCATCACTGTCCCCTTACTCCACTGGCTGTGGAGCACTAGATGTCTTCATTTACATGCTATAATAGAGAGCATCCTCTCCATCTGGACTAGGCATGCACCAATAATGCTGTGCATGACCCTATACACCAACTCTGGCATCACCTGGTGGGTGACAAAATCCTCACCTCCACCACTACTCCTGCATAGTACCACTGCACCAGCTGCCAGGATAATGCTACCTGATGTTGAGGTCCCAGGTAGTGCTGGAGCAGGAAAGGCAGTACTGCCAGGTTGGGTCCCAGATGTACTAGCAGTCAGTGCAGGGGCTGGTGGAGTGGGGGCAGGTTGAGCAACAGTATTTGGCCTACATCCCTTTGCTGTAAAGCATTTTGTAAGTTGTCAGAAACTGATGACATCAAAACATTGTAACCACGCACATAAAAATAAAAAAAGGAGATAAGGGTTGAGGTAAGAGAAAAAAAGAGATAATTAGTATAATCATATATGATATGCAATGAATTATTACAGTATAAAGAATTTATTTCTACTTTTACATTTAAGTATACTTAAATCCTACTGAGTTAAAGAATACTTTCTAATGGGTCTATATTAGATATTCGAATGCTTAAATGTTCGTCTCACTAAAGAACGGACGTTAGTGATCGAACGCTTAACTGTTCGAATATCTATAAAAACAATATTAAAAAAAGAAAAAGTAAAGGGTTTGAGCAGAGGGGCAAGCCCCCCCTGCACCCCCCACTACTTAAATATACCAACTCCGAGATCGCACTTCAGTGTGCTACAGTGTGGAAAAGGAAAATTTCCAATTTCCTACACTGTAGCGCGATCTTGGTGTTGGTATATTTAGTCTGTAGAACAAGCCAGCTGTAGGAGTCAAGTCTAATATTGTAGTCAGACATTATGGGCTCAAATGCCACAAGTAAAATCATTTACAAATATTATATAATAATTTCAACAGAAGTGAAATAAAGGTCCAGTTGTTAACTTAATCACTTAAACACTGGAGACAGCCTTGGCCAAACAATTGCATGCCACAGACTTGTATTGGGAATATTCCCCTTGCAAGAGCCTTCAGCTGTGGCACTTTACAAGGAGTCCAGCGAAGATTCTGGACTCCTCAACACCATACCTTTGAGCCCTAAATTGGGCACCTTCCCTTCTACCTCCAGATATGTCCATTCAGGGAAAACAGCAACAATCAAGAATGCCTTCCTTCCAATTTGTGTTACTGCATTTACTATTAGCATGCAAACCTGAGCAGCCATGTCAACTGAGTTTGTGTGACATTAAGCAAAGAGCAACAGTGCCAAACAGAGATGAAAGCAGTCTATGAACTAACTAGGGTAATGTGACAATTGGCAACAGTTTTTGGTTTGGATGCTGCTGTACCTGTTAGTTGATTTAACTTTGCAGACATATATTAAGGGTATAAATTATATGACCTGACATATTTTTGTGTGGCTTTACGCACTGATAAAATTAATTTATACAATGTGGGATTTAAATCTATGCAACACAGACAAAACATATTCTTCCACATGGGTGATTTTCCATCCTTGCCACAGAAGATGTGCTTGTCAGACATGCTCATTAATTATATATAAATACACATGCTAGAGTGAGGGCTTAACTATATATGTATGTGACCTGACAAGGTTTGGTTTATAAATTCATGTGTGTGTGAGAATGATTGAAGTCTGAAGTCTATCCAAGGTCAGAAAAGACAATGATATTTACAGAATCACAACTGTCAATATACCCTCAGTCACACATATAATTCATATGAGCTTCAGTGCTATACATACTTATTGTTATTTGTAATTATGTGTACATTGTTTTATTTTTTATTTTTTATAAAAGTGAGTGGACAGGTATTACTCTGGCTCTCTAATTGTGTAATTGAATAACCATAATTGTTCTGATGTTCTGATACCCATGGTTACACATGCAATATATCTCTGATATCATGTGGACACTCAATGCACATGCTATAGATATTCATTCCTATGTGTAGACATTTTTCTACTGTTAATTTTTATATAAAGTAAAGTGGAACATCAGTAAGATAACTTTGGGCTTACTTTTAGGCTCACCTATACTATAACCCCTAGCTTATAGCTGCTGCCAGAGGAACAACTAGGCAACAGCTGCATGTTTTTACATTCATTACTTTGTACGTGTGCTGACCATTGCACAATGCCACTTAGCATGCTTGTGCAGTGACACACCATACAGGATATAATGTATCCATTATGAAATTGCCTACTGTCGCCTCCCTGTCTGCAGGTGTTATAGATCTGCAGGTGGTGGGAAGGTTGCAGACTGCTGCGCAATACAGCTTAGTGGATCTGCACGATGGTAAGAAAAAATGCAACAGTGTATCCATTTTGAAATTGACTACTGTCTGCAGGTGTTCTGTCTGCTTCATGTGTGGGCCATTAGGCCAGGATGCATGAAGTTAAATGACATGCAAATATGACAGGCAAAGCTCATCATGTTTTATCCTTGTGAGCAATGTTTATTAGGTTTCATCCATAAAAGACAAATGCGGAACTTGAAATGTCATCCTCAGATAGTATATACATTGTGGATTATCATGTTTAGCAGGTGTGCTACACAGACATGTGATTCATAGGTGTAATTTATGTAGCCTTTATTATAGAAATACATTACATTAAATTTATTTGATCTATACGTTTCACCATGTTTGTGTTAAGCCACACAGATAGGAATATAAAATAAAACATAAACAACACTGCAAAAGAAATTTTAGTACACATTAAATATTTTTACAAAAGGCTGGATCTGAACTGCCACACCAATGAACCTACAAAACACAGTAAGGGTGCCGCATCCCTCTTTGCCGCAGAAACAGCTTTGCAACAGGAATGCAAATCATTGTGCATACAAGCAAATCCCATTTCATCCACTGATCACACAACCATTTCTGAGTATTGTTTGCAACAATGCAGCTCTGTCTTCTTTCTGTATTGTGTTCATTGGGTCTATATTAGAACACTGAATGTTAAAAATCGTGAATGCTCTAATGCACAGAAACGCAGGACCTTGAAGTGCTTTTTTTGCAATCGCAGTACAGTGAAGATTGGAATATTTGCCCTTTCTTCACTGTAGTGTGATCTTAGGGATGGAATATATATTTAGCGAGGGAGTTCGAGGTCTGGCATTTTTGCTCATTAGAGTGTTCGCGATTTTGAACATTCAAAGTTCTAATATAGACCCGTATTCATTCTTATCTTATCTGAGCAGTGATCTCAGACATGCAGTCTGTAAGGCATTTTATATCATTGTCCTTCAAGTGTATGAGAATATTAAATGGCAATAATATACAGTTTTTATCAAAGACAGGGGAGTTTGGATATTAGTGAACAGAAACTGAGAACTGTGTGCTGGTTACTTGCGTTTAAAACATTGCTGCAATTACATCTACATTTTGTCAGTGTAACCTGAGTGACACACCCACAGCAGGTAAGGGAGTGTAAATTGCTGTTGAGGTTTCCTTCTCCCTACCAGTAATTATTCACAGTTATAATTCATTAGCAACTATCACTGAGAGAGTGCCTGGATTATGTTTACACCGGCTACATGGAGTGAAGATTTTAGGATTCAGCAATTCTAATGAGTTCACAACTCATTTGCATCTTAACTGTGCTCACAGGCATGAATCTGCACTGTAAAAAGGTAACCATGTAACTAGGGAACCTGAAGGTAGGAGATTTTAGCCAGGTGGCAACACAGAAGAAGATTTATATTACCTTTGATTTATCTGCACCGAAGACTACTGATCCTGATAAGGTATGACTAAATTTTTCAATTTACTACATTTGCTCACATGTTACTAGGAACACACACACACACACACACACACACACACACATATATATATATATATATATATATATATATATATATATATATATATATATATATATATATTTACATATATATATATATATATATATATATATATATATATATATAGATCTACTTCAGTAGATCAAACATATTACAAGTTCAAACCACATATGGCCGGGACCATATGTATGAACTTGTAATAGTTCAAACACTAAAGTAAAAACAGAAAAAAAACAACAAAAAATAAAGTTAAACATCCCCCACACCCTCCTTACTTAAATATACCAACTCCGAGATCACACTACATTGCAGAAAAGGGAAATCTTCCCGTTCCGCACTGTACAGACCTCTCCAGTCAGTCCAACTGAACAGAGATCTCCATTCAGTCCAATCGAACATTTACAAGTTCTCCCCCCCCCCCCCCCTAAAGGAGAATCCCAGCAGAGTGTAGCCTCCTAGCCTCCGACACATCAAAAAATGTGCTCTCTGCTGCTCTAAAAAAAAACAGCATCAATGGGACCGGGACCGGATCCCCCCCTGTGTGTGCTAGAAGCACGAGAAAAATGAAAATTAAACCATAACATAAGGCAGGCTGTTAATCTCAGCTCTACCACACAGCCCATACGTGCAGTGGCGTGGCGCAACTGTGGTCCCCCCACTCCCACAAGGTGGCCCCTCGGACCCCTGGTATATAGCCCCCCAAGCTTAACAACAGTTTATTTTTGTCTTTCTCAGATCATGCTTTTTGTTTTGAAGCTTCTTGCAAGGCCATTGATGAGCAAAGCCATTGATGAGGGCCTACAGTGACCTTGAGCCTTGCAAAGAAGCATACCCCATCACACAATACCCCCAGAAAAACAAAGAAAAAAGCTTAAAAAAAAAAAAAACCCATATCACAAGATGGTAAAACAACTGTAACAACAGACAGAACACACAGGGTTAGAGTTGCTGGCTGTGTCCAGACTCAAGACGTCAAGCAGGTGTGTCGTCAGGTCCGGTGTCTGGCCCCCCTTGTTTGGCATCATTCATCTAAAGTACAGTACAGGCCAATGAGAGACTTTGGCTGACAAAGTTTGCAGATTGCAGATGACTGCAGGCCATAGTAGTGAAAGGCAGTGCGGACCATATCCTTCAGAAGAAGGACTCACGGACAGAACAGATAGGTGCCAGCCCATGCCCTGGCGAAGTTAAAAAAAAAAAATATAGTATACCCCTTCGAAAAAAAAAAAGGTAACCCCAAGCTACCATATAGGTGGCAATCCACTAAGCACAGAAGAGGGTTATCAGGGACCTGGGGACCCAGAACATATGGTCTGAGTCATATGTAGTTCGAAGTTGTAATATGTGCGATCTACTGAAGTAGACCCATATATATATATATATATATATATATATATATATATATATATATATATATATATATATATATATATATATATATATATATAAATTAGCAAATGCATCTGTTATCTGTATGCACTACTTAGAAGTTTAATGATGGCATAGGTATTTTTGTCAGAGTATTATAGGTTTCTCAGATACACAGCCTTATTAACTTTCATTGTAACAAGGCCTCTTTTCTCCAGAGCAGTGACTAAGGAGCCTTAATCTTCACCACTG
Organism: Protopterus annectens; assembly: GCF_019279795.1. Taxonomy (NCBI): domain Eukaryota; kingdom Metazoa; phylum Chordata; order Ceratodontiformes; family Protopteridae; genus Protopterus; species Protopterus annectens. The sequence continues at coordinate 1,964,467,164 of NC_056731.1, forward strand.
TCTCCGGTAAGGGAGTGCCACTAAAAGCAGGAACAGAAATACACAATTTCACCTAAGAAATTGGGAATAGGTTCCAAACCTGGGACTGTACTATCTGCTTCACTCTAGGTCCTCAAATGAGTTTCCACACTAACTACTGCAGAGCATTGTGTCACAGTTCCAGGTATCTGATACACTCACTTTAAAATGTCTAACATTCATACATATATAGGTTCATACTAAGCTAACTGCCCTTGTGAGACATTTTAAGCCTAGCCAATTATCCCTTGTGAGACTCAAACCTTGCACCTTGTGTTTGTAAGGCAAACACCTTAACCATTAGGCCACCCACATTCTTGGGAAAGACTGACACAGATTTACCTGCTGTGTTTCATTGCCCAAATTACAAGATAATGGCTGTCACCAGTCAAATACCACAATACCCTTCAAAAGGGATGTTCAATTATATTGGGTAAAATAGATATTGAAACAAATGGTAGCATGCATCCTGAGCAGTAAGGCTTTTCAGAGTGGCCCTCGTGTTATCACAATAAGCATAAACACTCTCAAGTTGTTAAAAATATTAATTAATAACCAGCCACAATTAGAGGTAATAAAACATTTAATAATAAATAAAAGGATTTAAAACATGCAAATACTGAATAAGTGATTCCAATAAGCAGAGTTTCACACACAGGAAATATGAAAATAATACTGTAGGATAGATCTCACACTGATTTTAGAGCACTTCTAACTATCTGCTGTAGTTCCTTAACTATCTGAAGATTAACTGTCCCTATCTAATCTAAATAATTCAACAGGGCAAGATTATACTCTAACTTCTACAGGGCAAGATGGGAAATTAAGTCCACACTCCAAGCTGTTGTCTGTCCACAGTGACTGGAGCAACTACTTAGGAAACAACTGGACTACTACAGCTGAACAGCTCTGGAAACAAAACTGAATGATGACTGAACAACTGACTCAGAACCTGTTTTTATAGCAATTTTTTTAAAGTAACAGAAGCTGCTGGGAGATTTACTCTCTCATATTAGACTTTGAAAAGTAAACAAACAGATGGAATGAAGATCCTATTCTCCCAGCTCTGGCACACAGTGACATCACATCTAGGTTAGCTGATTCTGGTATAACATACATTCAGAATTCTCTTTACAGAGTACATGTATATTTGGTCAGCCAAAGGAACACTGTTTGAAATTCAAACATCTTGCTTAAATCAGAGTGGTAATCAAAAGACATAAACTTATTTACAAAATTATAGCTAGTCATGCTGGCATATGTAGCACAGGGTAATTTACAAAACTTCAGCCAGTCATGCTAGCACAGACAACAATATATTATTATCTTCATATTTCTCCCCCTTTAAAGACTCAAGCTAGATTTTCAAGTGACCGTGGAAAATTGTCGCTTGAGAAAAATGGAGCCGTCTAGAAACACATCAACCCACACCCCTTTTTGAGACTCCATCTGCACCGGCATCACTGAAATCTGGACTGGCTAACACAGGGGGTCCTCCCAAAGATTCTCTAGGATTTTAGAATGCCTGCTCACAATATGTGATCCACACAACCTTATCAGGCTTGTTTTTCTTTGTTAGAGCAGTAAGGGGTATAGCTATTGTACTATAGCTGGGAACAAATTTTCTAAAGTACCATGCTGTCCCTAGGAATGCTATCACATGCTTTTTGGTAACAGGCACACTTTGGCAAGTTCTGGTCTAATCGTACCACTCCCTACTCTAAGTCCTAGATAGGAGACCTCTGTCATACCCACCTGAACATTACTAGGCTCAATGGTCAACCCTGCCCTTTTTAATCTACCTAAAACCTCCCTGCTACCTGACATGTTGAAGGTGCTTTTGCCAGGAATGACTGTAAATGGCAATATCATCCAAATAAGTGAGAGAATAGTCTCCTGCTCTTACTAAGATATGATCTACTAACCTCCGGAAGGTTGCTGGGGCATTCTTCATCCCAAACGGCATCCTTGTTAACTCATGTAATCCAAAAGGTGTTACAAAAACTCACCTCTCTCTAACAATGGGAGTCAAGGGCACCTGCCAGTATCCCTTGGTCAGATGCTTAGCACCACCCGGCTGCTCTAAAGCTTCATCTGTTCTAGGCATGGGGTATGCATTTGACTCTGTATAACTGTTTAACTTTCTGTAGTCTACACAGAATCTTACACTACCATCTATATTTGGTACCAATACCACTGGGAAAGCCAAGGACTACTGGACTCCTGCATTACCCCCAGCTCCAAGAACTCCTTTATCTCCTCCTACAAAGTCTGTTTGACCCACTCTGGCACCTTATAAGGAGCTTGCTTAATAGCTTGTTGGGGTCCTGTATCCACATGGTGCTGCACTAGGTGGGTGCACCCAGGTTTTCCAGTGAACATGCCCCCAAACTCCTGTAACACAATTCATATTTCTTTAACCTGAATAGGGGATAGCTACTGAGATATTGCTACCTCTCCCACGGAAGTGTCAGTCCAAGTCTCGCTGAGAAGATCAATCACCACATCCCCCTCAGACTCCTCCTGTCATCCACTGCAAATACTCAGCAGCAGGACCTCCCTATCATGATATGGTTCCAGCATGTTAACATGGTACACTTATGTCCCTGCCTCCTGCCTACTAAGTTTACCACGTAGTTAACAGCATTAATTTTTCTTACCACTTCAAAGGGTCCCTCCCAAGCTGCCTGCAACCTATTGTGTCTGACAGGAATGAGCACCAGAACAGGCAACATGCTTGTTTGCTTTCTGTACAGAATCAAGAAAAATCTGACTAAACATCTGCAAATCATGTTAAACAAAATGTTAACATGTGCATATATCCTTGACCTATGGCAAGAGGCTGTAGTGGTGCCAAGTTACCAAGGAGGTGGAGTCAAATCAGAAGGAAACAGCTTTCTCCTCCCCCCTCCTCCCCCCCTCTTCCCTTTCCTTCTCTTCTCATCCCTCTGCCTTCTTTGCTGTCTTAGTCTTTTTTTTTTTTTTTTTTTTTTTTCTTAAGGTGTCTTCTCTCTCTCTCTCAAAAAAATCATACTCTATCTGTTTTTCTCTTATCTTCCTCCTCTCTCTCTTCCTCCTCCTCTTTTTTTTTTCTTCTTCCTTTTCTCTCTCCTATGCATTCCTGCTCATTCATTCTCATTCATTATTTTTTTCTTCTTCTTCTTTCTTACTTTAACATACACAGTTGCAAAAAAAAATTTTTTTTTATGTATGTATGCTAATGTACCTCATTTTTAAAGATTGTTAAAATATATTGTGCTATTAGAACTCAGAGTTTTTTTGTGTATAATGTATTAGTTACAGTCCTTCTGCTGTGTTTTTGTGTATATGCTATTTTTTTTGTGTGCAATGTATTATTTCATTGTATTATCATGGAGTTTTTCTCCCCGGCCTCTCCACTGAAAGGCTTCGAGAGCAGTGTGGACTTCCCCGGTTATCAAACTGGAAATAAAGAAATAATTAAATAGAGTCATCAGTCTGACCAGTTGTTGTTGTATCTTTTGGCTTTTCCTGGTTAGGGATCGCCACAGCGAAACTCTGGTCTGCTAATGATTGGCAGTAGATTTTTTACGTGCCGAGTTGCCAGCCCTGACACACAACCTTCAATGAAGGTACACCCATTCATGCATGTCTCCACACAGAAGACGCTTTAGCTGAGAATCGAACAGGGCAACGTCTTACTGTGAGGCGACAACACTACCGCAGCACCACCACCGCAGTAAAATCATTCACAAACTCATAATGAACCTATTCCAAGACAACACAGTGGACTTACTTCCCTTAGCTATAGAACAGTATGGGTCAATTAAGTGGAGATCTAATCATTTGAAAAGGTAAGAGCAGCACTTGATGAAAGGCTGACTGTGCAAGCTGCTTATCTTGACCTTACTAAGGCTTTCAATGTTATTCCATGTAAGGGAATCATACATAAATTCAAATTATTAAATGCCAATCCATTTAAAATTTAATGAGTAAAACACTAGTTAAAAACAGAACACAAGATGAGGTGTGGGATTGCCAATGTACCCTGATGAGGAAAAACAGTGTTGCCCGACAGCTTTATGCACTGAGCCCACTTCTTTTTTGTACTATTTTTCTTGGACATAAACTACTGATAAACAGATATGCTGATGACTGCAAATTGGGTAACATAATTTCTTCAATAAAATACATCAAAGTTTTCTAAGACGGTCTACAAAAGTACATATGTGATACAGTAGTAAAGATCTTATCTTTAATTTCATTAAATATACTGTCATTACACATGACAAAAAGGACATACATTTTAATTGTAAAATAAATTGTTGAATCATAATCATAACATCATTAAAGATCAAGAGACTGTGAGGGATAACTATATAAACTTGGAGAGTGTATCTTCTGAAGTCAGAAAACTACATTATGCACCCCTTCTACATTTACAGGGCATGACTAATTGCACTAGAGAGATCACAGTATGAATGCACACCTCACGGATCTAACCCGCTACTTAATACAGTGTTGCATTTTTAAGCTTTTGACTAAACCACCTGAAACAATTTGGAAGATACAATGATTCCTCACTTCAAAAAAAATCATGGGGTTGGAAAACTAAGTCAAACAGAAAAGTTTCCAAAATTGTCATTATATTCTGTTTCTTATGCATCACTTAGAGGTAACCTCTGTCTTTTCTATAAGGATATTTTCTGATTAAGTTATTTTTGAATGTCTATTCCCAAAATGTACCTCTGGGAAATCTAATGCCAGACTGGGAAACCTAATACTAAAAATAAATATCAGTAATAGACAAAAAGGTAAATATATTACACAAAACCTTCCTAAATTATGGAATAAACTCTTCTTAGGCTCCAAAGAAGTCAGTCATGAGTTTCTTCCCAAAATAATGTTGATTTAAATATAGTATCTATAAAATATAATCATAGGATTACAACATTGAAGCTTCAGGAAGATCAGCAGGTCATAAGCTTGGCAATCAAGCCTATAAACCTATGAAGGACAGGTATTAACTTAAAACAATGAATATATAAGACAGAAACATTAATCACTGACAATGCTTTAGCCCATGAATACATGGAGCTCATAAAAGTAAGAGGAAAATGTTTATGACATCATTCATAGATAAGCAGAATGTAGTTAGGAGGTTTGGGTAAAACGCAGTATGATGACTGGCTTTGGCTAAAACTTCAAGAGTTTTTCATCATTCAGTAGTCAATAAAATGTTATATTGTTATATGCAATATGCTTGTAAAACCAAGAACTGGGGTGATAAGCCTAAAACAAATGCTGGCAGAAATATAATGTTCTGTAGACAAAATAAATGCCAGATATGACGTAGATAGGATCCTAATAAGCAAGAGATCATGAGGACCATAAGATGCCTAGTCATATATACCTTTAAGCAGACCTTTTTAAAGAACTTAATAGTGCTCACCTCCTAAACTGTTACACCTATAACACTGGTGTAAATTTGTATCTACCCATTCAGTCCCCATGACTAGCCTTAAAGTTAACCAAGGGAGTATTTTGTTTGACCTGTAGTCATAACTTATTCCATAGGCCAGGTATACATTGTGTTAGTCACTCTAGTGAGACTCGCTTATTTGCTGGTATATTTTTAGGTCCTTAGTGCAGGTGTTTTTAGAGCCACTGGTTTTACAAATAAATAGGAGGACAAATAGAACTGTGTCTTTTATGGCTCAAAAAGTAACACACTAAGCTAACATATGCAGCAATCTGCCCTCAGTGCTAAAAGTTTGTTATTGTGTAATGGGAAACAGTGATTTCATTGCAACAAACACTGAGTTACACAGCCTGGGCTTTTGGTTTTCTTTTTCATGCACAATAACTTTAATGCAGTGCATGTGTATGTACTATTAATGTGCACTTGGGACATCTTAAAACAATGGATTTATTGAAGTCAGATTTGAGCTCCAATGACTATAGGTTTGTATTATAGCTCACTGGCTTGTACTGATATTAGTTTCTTGATAGGTATATAAGAGCTGAGATGGACAGTGTTTTTTATTATGATATTGAGTGTGTCCTTTGAGAAAAGGTGACAATTTTTTCTGCACATTCTGCAAGCTGTTGGTTCTGGTTTTACTTTGTTATGTTCATAACTCTTCTAAGGCATGTTTTATATTGAAAAATATTCACATTCATTGAGCTGCTTGCAATCAAGTATCATACAATAAAATAAATAAAACAGTAAATACATATCATAAAGATATCAAAATGCAAAGTGTAAATAAAGCAATAATAACATAAATACTAAGAAAATGAGTCATGAGAATTCAGTCATATGCCACAGTAAAAAGATATGTTTTCAGAAATCTTTAAAAAACATCCAGGGTGGAAGACAGCCCTAACCACTAAAGGAAAAGGTTCCTTAGGTGTGGTGCCTAAGGGCTGAAAGAACAAGCATTAATTTTTTCCAATAATCCCAAGGGAGAAGGAATACAAAGACATAAGACAGAACAGGATTAGCAGCCTCTTTGGTCAGAAACAATCTAGTTCATGCAAGGTTAAATATCCTTAAAATGGGACTTTAATGATGATAAGAGACTGACATGACAATCAAAGAATCTCCACAAAAGCAGTTATATGGAGAACTGGGCATACATGTAAGCAACTGGACTGTGGAGTCAGGTTCAGTGTAGGAAGCTCTAAGTACAGGAAGTTAAAGGACCACTACGTGCTTCTTTATATAATTCCTCATTTCCTTCATCTCTTTCTCCCCTATCTTTTGACATTGGCATCATGGAATACTCATACTGTTGATAAAAAAATATTTTTTTCCTGTTCCCCTCATCCCCCTATCTGCAGCTTTGTTACTGGGATCCATCTTCCTTCCTGTAACATTCTTGCAGCTCTGTATACAGTGTGTGGGCACTGCAACAGATCAGTAATAATGCCCTTTGTTTTCTTTCTGTTTCTGCTAAGGGAGCACTCAGGGACAGCCCTCCTGCAATCCTTAAGCCCTGAAAACACCCATTTTAATTAGATATGCAAAACTTTCTTTCAACTCCTCCTATGCCTGTAATAAAAAAGCTGGAGGTAGTGCAACTGAGGGAACTATTATTCTGTCTCGAGTTGCTGGAAGCATCTGTTTTGTTGATGGTCTATTCACTTCATGAACAGGGGATTCAGTTTTACTGCTGGAATTATCTTACTTTTATTTATTTCAGATATGTGAAACAGCAGCCTCCATAGCTATTGCTTATAAGATGTGGTCGTTCGTATTAATTTAAATTTTAAAATAAGACTTGCAAGACTTGTAAACCATGACAATAGTTTGCTGCTATATAGCATGTCATGTTTTTAATGTTCTGCAATACGATTAACAGCTAAAAACTAACATCCAACATCTGCATTGCAGAACATTAAAATGCTTTTTCATATAGTTCATGTAAGCTTTCTTTGTGTTTTGTTTTTTTATTTTTCGACTGCTCTAGTTTTCCCACACTCCAAAGACATGCAGTAGGTAGACTGAACATTCTAAATTAGTCATAAGTGTTAGTGTGTAGTATGGAAGAATAACCAAAGCAGGGCTAGCTACCTGGCAGTGTAAACATTGGCTTTAGGTGATTGTCACTGTTGCTTTAACACACTGACCCCACATGCAAAAAAGGTGAAAAATAAAATAATATCCCTTAGGTTAGGTATAGATAAAGTGGCGCAGAGAAAGTGGATGTGTAAAATGAAATTTTAATGATGGTAGATAAGAGGCATAAAAAGGAAAACATAATGCGTGGAGATATACAAACTCTAAATGTGGAAGCAAATTCTGCAAATAATTTATTTATTTTACTTATTTATTTAGATAACATTTGTTTCCCCGGAGAAAGTCCGACTGGGACAGAGCCCATTTTCAGCAGAGACCCGAGGAGCAATGCTCCAGACACACATCTTTGGAATGTGGGAGGAAACCGGAGCACCCAGAGGAAACCCATTCGAACACAGGAAGGGCATGCAGATTCTGCACAGAAAGCACCTCAGACAAGAATCAAACCAGAAAACCTTTGCTGTGAGGTGACAACGCTAACCACTGCACCATAAGTTTGAATTTTGCACAGTCACTAGATGTTTTTAAAAAAGTTACCAAAGGGGAAGGGCAGTGACAGAGTCCTTGACATGCAGAAAAGCAAAAAGAGAAAGGAATGAAGATATAAATAAAATGCACTTTAAATGGCATGAAATGGACCATAGTATCTGTATATGTACCCCCAATACTGAAGTAAAGGCAATGAGAGGGATTTTAGCAGAGATATCAGGAATACTACAATTTTTTCAGATACTGTAGATATAACACTTGGAACAGACTAGATCAGAATTATGTAAAACTAGAGTATGCCCAAACTAGAAAATCTGCGGTGGTGCAGCGGTAGTGTTGTTGCCTCACAGCAAGAGGTTCTCCCGTTCGATTCTCGGCTGGAGTGCAGGGAGTGCCTTCTGTGTGGAGTCTGCATGTCCTCCCCGTGGTTGGGTGGGCGTTCGAAAGACATGCGTAAATGGGCGTGCCTTCATTGAAGGTTGGACGTCAAGCTGACACCTCGACATTCGTGAAAATCTACTGCCAATCATTAGCGGACTGGAGTTCCTCTGTGGCGACCCCTAACTGGGAAAAGCTGAAAGACAAACAACAACAACAAGAGTATGCCCAAACTGTAGTTGCAACTATAATAGAGATAATACAGTCTTTGTAACCATACCACCTAAACTTATTTCCCCTCCCTCCTATTTCCTCCCTTCTTTTTCCCCTACCATCTCTTTCCTCTCATCCACCTCCCTTCTTAAATTCTCATACTGTTCTGTCTTCCTGAATAGTCTATCCTCTACTGCTCTCCTCTTTATTTTTTGCCCCAGTTATCTTATACTTTTCTTATCTGTCCTCTCCTCATCCTTTCTCTCTCATGTTTTTCATTTCCCTTTAGCTTACTCTTGACTAATCATCTTCTAAGTCTCTTCTGCTGGACCTCCTTTAACTAGTTCATAGGTTCATAGGTGTGTCCTAGGCTAATGGCCCTGGAGCTTTTACAAGCCTAGCCCATAGAAGTGCCCTGGCATCATGCCGCCTGACATTAGTTCCCAGTGCCTCTATCAATTAGAGCCACTGGAGTGATCCCCAGGGTGAACTTTCTATTTCCCGTCCACTCATCAAGATTTCTCTTGAAGAGGGCCAGTGAGGTGCTCTGCTTGACATGTATGGGAAGTCTATTAAACGGAATGGGCAGTCTCTGGGTTATGAACCTGTCCTTCCAGCATGTTCTGTTAATTGTGGTAAAACAATCAGCCCTGCCAACTCTTGAACCCAAGACCCTGTACACTATAGTCAGGCAATGTACCACTGCACCATTTGAGTTCCTTGACAGCTTTTAACCTTTGCTTAGGCCAAATTATTTTTTCTTCTTTACCCACTGATAACTTGATGTCCCATTTTCAACTATATCTTATCTTGAAAAATAATATACTACCTATTAACCTTTGTAATCTATACATACTATTGTATTTTTATTCTAATTTGTTATCCAGCCTGTACAATTCTTTCCATAGAAGTTTTTTTTTTTGCATAATTTGTTTTGTAAACCTGTCTGTTTTTTATTTCTGGACCACAAAAGATTTGTTTTGTATTTATTGTCCTCTAAATCTATTTTAATATAATTTAGGTATAACATTTTTCACTTTGGAGATTTTCTCCCCGGATCTGCGCTGAAAAAGATTGCAAGCTCAGATGGACTAACCCAGTCAACAAATGTCAAATAAATAAATAAATGCGTACATACATAAATAAATAAATTATAATAATAGCAGATAAGCAATGCTAGTTAGAAAACTAAGAGAACAGAAGTGTGGAGGACTAGAAGCCCAGTGGAATTTCACAACATACTTGCTAGAGAGGGAAGACAAAAAGGTTAGAATAATGAAAATGGTAGAGTAGGAACAGCAAAAAAAAAAAAAAAAAACAGATAGGGAGAGTAAAAGAGTGGGATAAGATAAAATGGAATGATGGAAAGAGTGAAGATGTGGCAGAGAGAGGAAGAAGATAGGAGAAGAGCAGTAATAAAATGAATAATGCATGAAATCTCAGATGTAAAGAAACAGAGAAGAAAATAAAAAAGAGTGTGTGGAAAGCAAAGGATTTTACAGAGAACAGATTGGAAGGAATCTTGGAAAGTTTTAAGCAGTAGTGCCAGAGATTTTACACTATAGAGGCAGGGAGTCAGGACACAGGAGGGATAGAAGATTATCAGAGGCCAATACTTGAGAAAATAGATGAAGATGACAGTAAGTAAATGATTGTCCTAATAGTCAAAGATGAGCTAGAAAGGGCTTGGAGTAAAACGGCTGAAAGGAAATCCCCAGGATCAGACAGGCTACTGATAAATATATGGAAATTAAAAAAAAAGAAATAGTAGAGAGACACAGAGATGGGTAAAGCATGACCATTACCTATAAGAGAGATGAAGCTAGATGGAATACAACAAAATGTAACACTGAGACTGAAAAAAAACAACAGGATATTAAATATTGATACCAGGTGGTAGATGGAGATAGCATAAAATGCTGGGAACAGGTAATGGAAAAAAAATCCTGTGGTTTAGAATGGGAATTTCTAGAGCTAAAATGTAGCTGGAGTAGCAAAGTCAAAAAATGGACACAGAAAGGGCTAGGCTTAGATCTAATAAGGAAAACAGACGTAAGGACAGAAGAAAGGAGAATTCTTAGAGGGTTTATTAGAGGGAGAAAATTTCTATGCAGTTATAACAGAAGAGTACAGAAAAGCAAAGGAGACAGTGGGCAG